>NC_138769.1:107555321-107699321 GCF_965119305.1 Pelophylax lessonae
AAGCAGCATATTATGCAAGTCGTCATATCAACCGGGACAGAGAGGTAAAAAAGTTAGAGCTTTAACCACTTGCTTCCTGGGCTCACATACCCCCTTCCTGCCCAGGCCAATTTTAAGCTTTCAGCCCCGGTTCACACTTGTGCGTGTGCGGGGTTCGCATGTAATGTCGGAGCGCACTGCTCCGACATTACATGCGATCGGCTGTGCGGTGCGAGTTTAGCCATACAAACTATGGCTAAATTCGCATCGCACCCGCAGCAAACACGCACAGGAGGCATTTTTGCAGCCGCATCAGGATCGGATCGCACAGCAGTTCACACTTGTGCGATCCGATCCTGTGCGAACTGCACGATCGCACTGCGATATGCGATCAAACTGGGGGTGTCGTTAAGATTACATTGACACCCCCAGCGGATCGCATATGGCAGTGTGAACTGCCGGGGGTGCGTGTGCGATGCGGGAACAGGCTGCGAATTCGCAGCCTTCCCGCATCGCATAAATGTGAACCGAGCCTCAGTGCTGTCACGCTTTGAATGACAATTGCTCAGTCATGCTACATTGTACCCATATTCATTTTTTATCCTTTTTTTTTTCCCACACAAATAGAGCTTTCTTTTGGTGGTATTTATTCACCACTGGATTTTTATTTTATGCTAAACAAACAAAAAAACGTTTTTTTTTTTTTTTTTTTGTTTTTTTTTTTTTGTTTTTAAACAGTTTTCAGTGTAATAGAATTTTGCAAACAGGTAATTTTTCTCCTTCATTAATGTGTGCTGATGAGGCTGCACTGATGGTTGCTAAGATAGGCAGCACTGATAGGTGACACTGGTAGGTGGCACTGGTGGGCAATGTGGTTACTTACCATTTATGTTTTGGGTAAAGGAGGTTTTCTTAATCCCTGCAATTCAATCACCAGGACAGAAAATGAGACCCTTCCTCCATTGGAAGCATTAAAGGGTAACTCCACTTTTCAAAAATATTTGAAAAAAAAAAAAAATTAAAGCATATACTGTTCTGACTCAAGTCCATACTGTAATAAAATAACCTTTCCTTTTCAGTCTGCAGTGCTGTCATTTTCTGTAAAATGCAATATGGCAGCCTGGAGGCATTTTGTACACAGATGATGAGAACGCGCCCCCCCCCCCCCCCCCCAGGAATGTAATTTCCTGCTTGTGTGATTGACTGACTGACTTTCCCAGAAGTCTGCACTAAGATACAAATCAGATTTTGAGCATCTCCTGCAGCAAAAATGTCATTTTTGGTGAGATACTCCCAAAGGGAAATTGCATCTAAATAGATGCACTGTCACTTTCCTCATTAGAGCCCTGCAGGTGCAGCAGCTAACTTGTAATTCTAAGGCTGCATTCACACTTGAGCGTAGTGTTTTACCGCGGTTTTGTTACCGCGATTTTACCGCGATTTTCAGGCTTTTTTTTCAGGCGTTTTTGGAGGCAGGCATTGACATCTATCAAAAACGCTGGTAATCAGCCCAAAAAGAAGCTCATGTACTTTTTTTCAGCTACAGGCGTTTTGCAAAACGCTCAGATGTGAACAGGTGCCATTTAACCACTTAAGCCCCGGAGGATTTGGCTGCTAAACGACCAGAGGGTATTTTGCGATTCGGCACTGCGTGACTTTAACGGACAATTGCGCGGTCGTGCGACGCTGTACCTAAACAAATTTGGCGTCCTTTTTTTCCCACAAACAGAGCTTTCTTTTGGCGGTATTTGATCACCTGTGCGATTTTTTGATCACGCGCTATAAACAAAAAAAGAGCGTAAATTTTGCAAAAATAACAATATTTTTCCCTTTTTTTTTATATGAAATTCCCCCCAAAAAAAATGTAAAAATCAAAATTTTTTTATATTTTCGGCCAATTTGTTTTATGCTACCTATGTTTGGTAAAAAAAATCGCAAAAAGCATATTTTGATTGGTTTGCGCAAAAGTTATTGCGTTTACTAACAAAGGGAAAGATTTTTGTCATTTTTGTTGTTTTTTTTTTTTAACGCGTAATGGCGGCGATCTGCGATTTTTTTTTTTCGGTACTGCGACATTGCGGCGGACAGATCGGACCCTTGACTGACATTTTTGACACTTTTGGGGTTACCAGTGACATTTCTACAGTAATCAGTGCTATATATATGCACTGTTACTGTAAAAATACACTGGTAGTGAAGGGGTTAACTTTATTTGAGAGGGAGGGGCTGTGTGTGTCCCTAGGGGCGTGATTCTAACTGTGATTGGCTGTGGCTTCAACTGTATGCAGAGTGATCAATGGATCTACATAGTAGATCCATGTGATCATCTCTCATACAGAGAGGAGAATGACAGGCAGCTTGTTTACACAAGCTGCCTGACTTCCTCCCTCTCCCCCGCCGATCGCAGAGTGGCCGGCGGCGATCGGGTCCGCCGGTCACACGCGCGGGGGGGTCCGTGACCACGCGGGAGCGGGAGCGCACCTCCGGCGGCGCGCGCTCGCTCCCTAAACCCTCACAGGCGAGCGACGTAGACCTACGTCACTTTGCCCGTGAGGGGCTGACCGCCGCCGTAGATAGTCGTGCGGCGGTCGGCAAGTGGTTAAATGAATGGGGTTTTACTTGTTGGGCGTTTTGGAACGTTTTTTTTGAGCGTTTTTGGAGCTGAAAAACACTCAAAAACGCCCAGGTGTGAATGGAGCCTAAAACCAATCCCATACAGATTGCACATGGACACACACACACAAACAGCTATTCCTTCAGAATATCAAAAGGTAGGAATCTGCAACAAAGTTTGTTAAAATCCCTGCAATGTACAGAGATCACCCAGGGAGAAATGTGTGTGTTGTTTTTTTTTTTTTTTTTTTGTTTTGTTTTTTTTTAACAAAAATTGAGTTATTCTTTAACAACTGACAGAGGTTCTATCCCTTCTCCACTCTCCAAAGACCAAAAAAAAATGTTTTGGCTTCTGTCCTGTTTTAAAAGATCCAGGAAGCATGTGTTTCCACTGACAATAATAACAAAGAAAATATGTGCAAAGTAAATGGAACAGCTGAAAACTTTCATTGGCCTCCTGACTTGGGATTGTCCAGTTTTTAGCAGCAATGGCTTTATTCTCCTTTTTATCTGCAGAAATGACCTGTTTAGAGTCAGAAGTTACACATGGAGTGCTCTTTAAAAAAGGAGTGCAGGACTTGGCAACATTTGGATGTGTTTTCTTAGAAATTGCTTCTCCCAGGATTATCCCAGTCCGTCAGCATAAGTGTTCTCGTATGTCGAAGATTCAGTGTTTTGAGATTTACGAGCCACTAAAAAAGTGCTGCTAATTTTGGTTTGCTGTTTCAAGTTAAAGGGGTTCTGTTGCTGACCTGGTGTAAATGGTGCCGGTGTTCTGTAGTTCATCTGTCAGTCATTGAGTTGCCGGTATGACTAGATAGATGTATATGTGTGTGTGTATGTATGTATGTATGTATATATATATATATATATATATATATATATATATATATATATATATATATATATATATATATATATATATATATATATATATATATATATATATATATATATATATAATATAGTGTGTGTGTGTGTGTGTAATATATATTTGGCAAGCCGTGTAATAAATGTGGGTGTTTGTTGTGCACTAGCATAGTATGAGACACTGCATGACTGATCTCGAGCACAGGGTCAACTGAGAAAAAAAAAACCCAAGGAGAATGAAAAAGCCTCTTGCTTGGACATTCAGTCATAGGACCATCTCACTGTGTCCAACATTCTGTTTATCTCTGCTTGCATACCAAAGTTGAGTAGAGATAACTGAACCCCACACAATGTCTTTTAGGAACTGGAGATCATCCAAGCTAAGATGTGAATGTCCAGTACATGGGAAACTGCTCAGTATACTGACCACTCAATTAAGCTAGCTATACATTAATCCTAATATATATATATATATATATATATATATATATATATATATACAGTATCCCACAGGTGAGTACCCTTAACATTTTTGTAAATATTTTATTGTATTTTTTCATGTGCAACACCCCTAAGTGAAAATGTCCAAATTGGGCCAGTGTCATGTGACTTGTTAATGTTACAAGGTCTCAGGTGTAAATGGGGAGTGGTTGTTTTTAAATTTGGTGTCATTGCTCTCACACTCTCATACTGGTCACTGGAAGTTCAACATGGCACCTCATGGCAAAGAACTCTCTAAAGATCTGAAAAAAAATTATTATTGCTGTACATAAAGATGGCCTAGGCTTTAAGAAGATTGCTAAGATCCTGAAACTGAGCTGCAGCACGGTGGCCAAGGCCATACAGCAGTTTAACAGGACAGGTTCCACTCAGAACAGGCCTCGCCATGGTCCACCAAAGCAGTTGGGGGCACGTGCTCAGAGTCCTATCCAGAGGTTGTCTTTGGGGAAAAAAACATATGAGTACTGCCAGCAATGCTGCAGAGGTTGAAGGGGTGGGGTGGGGGGGTCAGCCTGTCAGTGCTCAGACCGTACGCCGCACGCTGCATCAAATTGGTCTGCATGGCTGTGGTCCCAGAAGGAAGCCTCTTCTAAAGATAATGCATAAGAAAGCTCGGAAACAGTTTGCTGAAGACAAGCAAACTAAAGACATGGGTTATTGGAACCATGTCCTGTGGTCTGATGAGACCAAGATAAACTTATCTGTTCAGATGATGTCAAGCATGTGTGGCATCAACCAGGTGAGACAAAGACAAGTGTGTCTTGCCTACAGTCAGGCATGGTGGTGGGAGTGTCATGGTCTGGGGCTGCATGAGTGCTGCCGGCACTGGGGAGCTACAGTTCACTGAGGAAATCATAGATGCCAATATGTACTGTGACATTCTGAAGCAGAGCATGATCCCCCTACCTTCGGAGACTGGGCCGGAGGGCAGTATTCCAACATAACGACCCCAAACACATCTCCAAGTCGACCACTGCTTTGCTAAAGAAGCTGAGGGTAATGGTGATGGACTGGCCAAGCATGTCTCCAGACCTAAACCCTATTGAGCATCTGTGGGGCATCCTTAAATGGAAGGTGGAAGAGTGCAAGGTCTCTAATATCCACCAGCTTCGTGATGTCATCATGGAGGAGTGGAAGAGGACTCCAGTGGCAACCTGGGAAGCTCTGGTGAACTCCATGCCCAAGAGGATTAAGACAGTGCTGAAAATAATGGTGGCCACACAAAATATTGACACTTTGGGCCCAATTTGATCACTATTTCCCCCCCTTGCGATCCTAAAACGGCATGTCCTCGATTCTTGGGGTCCTTTCACACGTGCTTTCCGTCCGGCGGACTCCGTTGCAGAGACGGAGATGTCAGATCCCCACTGTCCTCTATGGGGTATCGGATGACAATGGACCACCTGTCTGTGTTCATTCGATCCCATCCTCCAGACGGATGGAAAATAGGGTTTCCATCCGTCTGGATTTCAGACCACATTGGATCAGAGAGCTGCGGGTGTTAGCGGAGATATTACCGCTGACATCCACTGCTCCATAGAGCTGTATGGAGCATCCGATCAGGTCAGCCTGAAAAACTGACAGACCTGATCGGAAAGCCTTTGTGAAAGGGGCCTTACAGAGCTGTTCTCTGCTCACTCACAGCTGTCAAAAAAACCTCCAAATGTTTATCAACATTAAGGCTGCTAGATAACTATATACACAAGGCTTTACAATTTATAATTTTGTTTCTTCTGTAAGTGAGGGCAGTTTAACCTCTTAAACACTAACGGAGAACACATGGAGTCCGTCAGGTGGACTCAGTTTTTCTCAGCGGGGGATCGATCCGCCGATCCCCCGCTGAGCAGGCTGATGACAGCTGTGTCTCCGCGCTGTATGTGGTTACACAGCTGTCAGGTCCCTATTCTTCTCTATGGGGGAATCGGATTGGAACGGACCGTCTGTCCGTTCTCATCCGCTCCGATCTGCCAGACGGATGGAAAATAGGGTTTCCATCCGTCCGGTTTTATGGGATTGGATGTCAGCGGACATGTCTCCGCTGACATCCGATGCCCCATAGAGATGCATGGGGCGTCTGCTGAGATCCGCCAAAAAAACTGACAGGCGGATCTGAATGGACTCCCTGTGTGAAAGGGGCCTAAGCCTTTTTCTGACACTTGTTGCTTACAAGGTAAAATCCATATTTTTTGCTAGAAAATTACTTGGAACCCCCAAACATTAGGTAGATGTTTTTTCTTTTTTTTTTTTTTTAGCCGAGACCAGTGAGAACAAAATGGCGATCATTGCAATCTTTTATGTCACACTGTATTTGTGCCGAAGTCTTTCAAATGCAGTTTTTTGGGAAAAAATACACTTTAAAAAAAATAAAAACTAAACCACAAAGTTAGCCTTTTTTTTTTTTTTTTTTTTTTTTATATAATGTAAAATATGTTACACCGAGAATCGTGATCTTTATTCTAAGCAAAAAAAATTTTATCCATAATCATGCAGTTCTAAAATCAATATATAAATATATTCTAATTTTTTGATGATTTTTTTTTTTTTTTTTTAGTTAAACAAGCCAGTTGAACGGAGAAAAATAAAGAGATTCCACCTTTCACACACATTCGTGGTGGATGGCTGAATCTCATCCATTCTATTGTATTCTTTCTTTCTTTTTCAAAAATCTTTATTTTAATTTTTTTGCAGAAAAATAAGACTGTACAGACATTCCTAACTTATGGGTGTAAACCCATCCATGGTACAATACCAATAAAAGGTATACAATCCGACAAACTGAAATAGCATCATTAGCAAATGTATAGGACATGTAGAAGGCACACTTGAAAATGAAAGTCATCTACAGGGTATATATTTATAGAACCAAAAGAGAAGGGAAGAAGGTGGAATAGACCCCAAGAGAGGAGAGAGAGAAAGGAAAGACCTCAACAAAAGGAATAAGGAAAGCAAAACAGCCAACACCTTTCCCTAGAAAAAACAGCAATTGTAACATTAACCAATGTGTATCATAGACATTACCTGGTCAACCATTCACTCACTAAACCACGACGGAGTAAACATTGTGAAAAATGGGTGCTCAAAATTATAGTATTATATGTACAGGTCAGAGGAAGTGAAATCTATCCATAAAAGCCCAAATAGTATAAAATTTGGTATAGTTGCCAGTACATTGGTGTCTCCACTCCTCAGCCTCCATTATATCTTGCACCTTCAGTAGTCATTCTTTCACTGTGGAGATCACCATAGATAAGTTAAGGAGGTGAGGCAACAATAAGCGCTTGTAAGACCCTATGGACGTGTGTGTGTCATGAAATAACATAGCAAGCGGAGCATCCGCTTGCTGGTGTTGGGTGACCCTGCCAATTATATTATGGATTTCTATCCAGAAAGGTCTGAGAATGGGACAGTCCCACCATTTTTGTAAAAAGTACCTCTCCACAACGAAGTCCACAACCTCTTCAACACAATTAAGATATCCTCAGGAATATTTGGGATGGTCTGTCTGGGACCCTATATCCTCGCTAAAAATTTATAGCAGAACTCTTGGGTCTTAGAATTGATAGAAGAGGTATGGGACAACAGGGTAATCTTGGCAACTCTGCTCTCAGCTCAGGCAAGCTTCATCCTAACTCCACCTCCCATTCTCTGATGTAATAAGGAGTCTTGGTGGAGGTTTTAAAAACTTTTTTATAACTTTGATGAGAGGAAGTGTGCTGAACCATCTCTGTCTAGACATATAGCTTCAAACATGGGAGAGTAAATCGGAATGGAGCAGACTGCCCTCTAGGGTTTTAAAAACCGTTTTAAGTTGGACATGTTTCCAGCTATTCCACGGTGTTGTTCCCCACTCCTGTCAGAGATCCAGTAGGGATTTCACCCCTGCACCCCTCCTGAATCGGAAACGACAAATCTTTGAATGTCCGCCCCTGTGTTTGAAAAAGGTCATATGCTCTCCAAGGGGGAACCAAGGGTAAGATAAAGCAAATTTCTGATTTCTGGCCATTCCAGATTGTCAAGATCACGAAGGAAAGTGGGGAGACTGGCTCCAACAGACCCCTATGGGCACGGGGAAGCCAATGGTGCATGGGCCAGATTATGACTTGCCAGTACTTTCTCTAAAGGGACCCCCCTTGGACACGAAGATTCCAGTTCGCTATACGTAACAAGACTGTGGCTTTGAAATAAAGTGAAAGGTCTGGGAGTCCCAAGCCTCCTCTAGCTTTAGCGCAAAACAAGGCCATAGGAGAGACGTGGAGGCTTCCCCTACCATTATAAATTTGATAAACTCACACCGTGCTTGGGTAAAATTTGGTGTCGGCAGTTTAATGCAGATCACTTGGAAAAAGAATAAAAACTTGGGGAGGATCATCATCTTTAACACATTTATCCTACCCAGCCAGATGACTTGGGTTTTCTCCCAGGCTTTCAACTCCTCCTGCACAGAGCGTAGTGGAGGAGTGATATTGGGTGAAAATATGTTTATGTATGTCAGCAGGAAGTTTATTTCCTAAATACATGAGAGGCTTATCTTGTCATTTAAAAGGATGCAAACCTTCCAGAACCGGTTTCCCCGAGCTAGGCATATTCAAGGGCAAGGCCAAGCTGATTTTAAAATTGGAGAGGTCATAGAATCTCTATTTACTGAGAAGATGGGGTAGGGTTATCCAAGGGATGCTAAGAAATATAAGAAAAAAGCACAATGTCCGCAAATGCTGCTAATTTATGTTCTGTAGGGCCTTCTTGGATACCAGTAACATTCCGGTTTAGCCAAACCTTACATTAAAAAAAAAAAAAAAAGCCTCCATCACAAGAACAAACAACAATGGGGACAGGGGGCAGCCCTGTCTAGCCCCATTTGAAATTGTGAAGGACTGCGATGGGACTTGGTTAGCTTTAACCGGAGGTGTAGGGTTTGTGTACAGGGCCAATCCAAACCCATACTTGTGACTTAAACAGCCAATCTATCCAATTTTTGAAGGCTTTTTCAGCATCGGACGAGAGGAAAAGGCAAGGTGTCTTCTTAAATGCAACCCAGTGAAGAAGGGAGATCGCCCATTGGGAATCATCCCTCCCTTCCTTTTCTAGGGATAAACCCCACTTGGTCTGCATGAACTACCTCCCCAAAGAAATCTCTAAAGAAACCTCTAAGACGATTGGCTGGAACCTTAGCAAGTATCATTCCGTCCAGATTTAACAGACGGGGCGATAGTTTTGGCAATAAGTTGAGGCCTTCCCATCTTTGGGCAACACTGTGAAATGTGCACACAGTGCTTTGTGGTGGGATATGTCCTGTTTTTTGTCAGAGTTAAAGTATGCAGTCATTGGGAGTAAAAGAAGATCTGCATATTGCAGAAAAATACTATCCAGAAAATCTCCATCGGGGCCTGGGCTTTTCCCATGTTTTATTGTATTCTGACAGCAGGGGGGACTTCCCCACCATCCGAATGCAATGATCAGTGCTGACAGCTAAAGCCGGCGGCACCAATTGCTTGGGAAGAACCCAAAAGGCTTGTTGTACACAAGTAGTTTGATAGATCAACTTGTGTAAAACCAGTCTGCCCATACATGAATTGAAGTCCGGCTGGTCCCTGTTGAACCGGCCAAAGTTCAATCCATGTATGGCCACCCTTTTAGTGATCATTTGGATGTACATACAGATTAGCTACAGTCGGTAAGAATGCCTGATTTATCATAATCTGACATCTTTGAAAATGAGATATCTGCTCCCATAAGGAATGGATGGGCAGGGGAATACAAATATTTAAGAATTAGGATTGTGCCATGTTTATGGCTTTTGAATGATTGCTTCTGTTGCTCAGTGAATGATATATGGATCTCAGATATGGACATCCACAGTTGTTGGTCAGATCTGCTACATATCGGTATATTCAACTTGGAGAAAGTAACCAGCAGCCCAAAACTAATTTTGATCATACAATTTCCAATGTCTTCCATTGCCGATTATTTTTCTTTTTGCTTTTGCAGTTTTTGTAAATTTTTTCAATAAAAATAATAAAAAATAGGCATACAAAATACACATAAAATGCCCAGCTACCGACAGTTTGCTTTCTTATTTGTTTTGATCTCAAACAAACTCCAGTACATAAATTTAGGCTTACTATAACGTAACCAAACTAAAACCATCTTGCCATGCAAACATGAAATTCCAGCAAGCTCGCCTAATATTGTAAATAAAAGAAAATATGGAAAGTAAACCTTGGTTCAAATCCATAATTTTTGCTGCTCTAATTGGACCTTCTGGGATTTTCTAGTATGTATCTTCAGCTAAATCCTCTCTTGACAAGTTCCAGCTGATCGCTCGTGAATGACCTGAAGATGACAGAATTTTTGGAAGATTTAAAGCGAAACCAACCTTTCCAAGTCTGTAATTTTGGTTCTTCGAGATGGAACGTGTATTTTTAATCCTATTTTTTGGCTTCTTTTCAAAAAAGGGAAAAAAAAAAAAACGCAGCGGAGGGTGGCCTATGCATATTCCAGACACCACCATAATTTACCCTCCGCTTGGTGTCTGGCAAAATGTATTGAACCAAATGCCACCGCGCACAGAAGCGCTTCCCTGGTGAAATCCAGTTAGTCAAGTGCTCTGCGGCATTAAAAGAAATTCTTGCATTGATAGCCCAGTTCCTGTTTATTTCTCGCATTGGCTGTGGGGGGATTTTGTATGCATGTTCATATGGATTTCTGTGTAGAGCTTTTATTTACTTTGCCTTTCTAGAGAAATCTTGATTAGAAGAGTGTGTCTACTCCCCTCTGAGATATCCCTGGCAGATTATATAGCGGGAATACCAGAATGAATGAACGAGTAGGAAATGACTAGGCAAGCGTTCAGTAGGTGTATAAATAAACCTTCATTATCCAGCTTGGTTTAACACCTCAACCTTCGATCTCATTACACCATTTTTTTTTTTTTTGGGGGGGGGAAGTGAATATATTCTGCTTCAAAGCGCAATATTAATCACACTTTTCATAGTGTACATTTATATTTTAGAGCTAAGGTGGAAGGATACTGCAAATAAACTGCAGCCTTTTGGCTACTTGAAGGAAAAAGGATTCTGGCATGGATTTACTGTTCCAGCACCTGATTATCAGGCTGTGTTTGTTTTATATGGGCTTTTATCAGAAATGGCACATGCGTGGGTGGTGGCAGTGAGAAGAGTAAGGCACTGTAGGCAATTGAGTTAAGGGCACAAACGGTAAAGTAAAAAGTACCGTGAAGGTAGATTTTTTTTTTTTAAGTATCTATATTAGGAGTAAGAAGGAAAAAAATGTAGTTGAGTTGCTTTGGGGGTCCATACCTAATAGTGGCTAGCAGCCAGCTTCGAGCTTTGGTGGTGTTGGACTATGGGAGAGGTCATCTGGACAGGAGTTTGATTCAGCAGTAGGTAATGTGACTACATTTGCTCGTCTCGGCTACGTCCTACACCCCAACTCGGCACTAAACAATTGAGCCATCGGTAAAACACCCTTTTTAGGTTCACATATATAGTAGATCTTTCAAGTGAATATGGATCACCATGCTGAGAAATGTTAAACTACAGATTGTGATTGGAACAGGTTTAAGAAAAAAAAAATGCTTTCTTTCTAAAACTCCTGGTCATAGGCTTATGGGATGAAATGGAACATTGACCTTTGTTTTTTTTAACCTACCTTGTTCTTTAGAAAACATTTGGGGTCACATGGTAGGCTTGGAACTTCCAGAGTTTAGGTGGGTAATTTCTCAGATCTGGGTTTTGGTGGAGAAAGCATGGAAATACAATAGTAGGAGTAAATTCAGTTTTTACAGTGAAAACAGAAATTCAATACTGAGGTATGCTTTCTTTTCTACCCAAAGCTCGACACTTTAGTCCCAGAAATGTATACCCCCTTGAATCTAAAGCCCCATACACACGCAATGAATTTCCGCCCACCGGTCGTCCATCTTTTGTCCAGAGTGGTGTTTTCTTGGTTGGAATGTGCCTAGACTGCACACGAATTTTCCCGCCCGACAAAATTCTACTTCAGAAGTGATATCATGTGTTGGTTTGCTTTCTTTGTGTTTTTTCTTCTCTGAGCATGCCCAATCTTGCTCATAAGATTTTTCCCTGTCGAAATCTGTACTGACTGCACGAAAATCGGCCGTGTTTTGACAGAGGACAAAAATTTTATAGCCTGCACACCAGATTTTTTTCGGCCGAAAAGTCGGAGTCAGCTGTCGGAAGCATCATACTAACAAGACTAACAATAAAAATAAAAATGCCATTTATTTTTGTCTGGCAATGCATCCTGGGAAGTGGCTATAAGATTTAATGTGCATCTACTTCCATGCTGAGGGTGGCTCTGTTTTTGCTTTTTCTATTTTTTTCCCTATAAAAGTGAAGTTACCCCTTTTAATGTTTGTTTGGGATTTCTTGCAAAATCCCACTAGATCCTAATCAGCACATTAGTTGTCCCAGCATCAGAAATCTATCCAGTGGCCTCTAACAGGTGCCAGGAATGGAGGCTTGAGACTCCAATTGCACTTTAAAGCTCAATAAAAGTCACAGAAATAGATTTTCAATCATAAAGACGTTCTGCTGAACCCTTCTTAAATATCTGTTTAAGGGTTGTGTTTTGTGATAAAACCTTAATATCTAATAGGAACCAGAATGAAGGGCAGCAAATGGCATTTTCGGTGTGAGAAAAAGATATTTTAAAGCATCTACAAGCAAAACTTCTTCCAAATCCTAACAAGCGAGATACAAGATTATTAAGGCTCTGTTCACATGTAGGCGTTTTTGGGGAGTTTTTCTGCTCTAGGATCAGCTCTCAAAACGCCCAACAAGACAAATCCTATTCATTTCAATGGCCCTGTTCACATCTGAGCGTTTTGATGCTGTGAGCAAAACGCCCAATGCTCAAAGTACACGAGCTTCTTTTTGGGCCGATTACAGGCGTTTTCCATTGGTCTCTATTCAATCTAAAAATTCCTATAAATCGCGGTAAAAAAAGCAACGAAAACACTACGCTCAGGTGTGAATGTAGCCTAAGAGATCAAAAGATGTGAAACTTCTATTGGGCTTTAAAGTGTATCTCTAGTCCACACTTTTATTGCTTTGGATAGTGGGAAGGATTAGACTCTGTTTAGGTTTTATTGATCTTTGTAGCATTGCTGACCTGTACAAATATGTAATAGTTCTCAAGAACATGATATAAGGGGAAATCACAGGTTTATAGGTTCTTACTCTAATGGATGTGAAACTATAAAGAATATGATAATAGGAGTGAAAATACCCCAAGCGTTAATGCTCTGATTTTAAAGAAAATGCATATTCTTTTGACAGTTATTGGGCAAACATTCATAGTAATCTAAATACGTCTGACGGGCATAACCTTCCCCGAAACGCATTCCTGACATCCTGAATTTGCATAGTAGCTGACTAAGGGAACTGTGAGAGTGAGAGGTGCCTTGTGCCCCAAAGCTACCGTGCGTTTCACACACCGGGATCTATGACCCACATGAGCCCGACATCCTCACCAGTGGTTTGTGGCGGCGGAGGATTTACTACACTGCTGGGACTTTCTAATGTTGTACATTGATGCTTTGCAGTTTAAAGCGGTGTTCCAGCCTCCCCTCTCCCACCTCCAAAAATTAAATATCAGCAGCTACACATATTGTACACATACTGTAGCTGCTGACTTTTAATATTCGGACACTTACCTGTCCATGAGTCCAGTGATGTCATCACGGCAACCAATGTTTCCATCGGCTGTCGGGTGCTGCCATCGCCATTGCCGGTGAGGGAACCCGGCAGTGAAGCCTTGCAGCTTCTCGGGCGGGTCCCTAATTTGCATGCGCGAAGCATGCTGCGCATTCGGATTGGCTCGTCGGCGGGGAAAGGAGGGGGCCAAACTTTCGAGCGACAGCGCCGCGGCGCCGTCTCCCGGAAGTTAGGAAGGGTACCTGTCAAAAACAGAACCAAATGTGGCGGGGAAGGAGGTTCTCTTTTGGGTGGAGCTCCGCTTTAAAAATGCCACTTTCGGTCCCCCATCAAACTTGCATGGCAAGGATTTCTGGGCACTTCTTCGGATATGGACTGACTGTTTTCAAGTAAATGGTTTCCAGGATGGATTTGATACAAATCAAGTAGATTTAAATTCTGATTTAAGTCTCTAGTAAAAAAAAAAAGGCTTTGTTTAAATGCACACGATTTAAATAGAGCAGCTGTCATCTCTGACCCGCTGTTGACTCACCAATAGTTCCATTTACTTTAATGGGACAGCTGGTGATCCGGCAGTGACACAACAAGGTTGGGGGTGTTGCAGGTGAGTGGATACCCGCTAACAGGTGCTGCCGTGATGGATCTGAAATGACAGGTGCTCTTTAAAGGGGTTGTAAACCTCACGGGCGACATGTTTGGCCGCTCTTCTTCCGGGTTTGCGGCATCCGGCCATCTGATTGGCTGGAGCCGCGGTGACGTCACTCCCGATCACCCTTATGGGCGGTGGGAGAGGTGCCCTCCTCCCCTACCGCTGGATCCCGGTCGCTTATCAGACCAGCCGGTAGCAGGGAAAACAATCCGGTCTGCTGTCCCCTCGGGCAGGAAGTTTATGGCCTTGGAAGACCGTAGCGACATTGTGAACCCAATGTTGCAGCGCTGCTTAAAATCAGTAAAAATAGTGAAATAAATATGTAAACTTGTGCCAATGTGCAAACCTGTGCAAAGTATACCGTGCAAATCTCGCAAGATCATATAATAAATACTTCAAATTCATGCAAAAAATATCAAAATTCATATTAAATCATATAGTCCATATAAAGTCCATCAAAATGCAGATAAAGTGCTCCTGTGCTTCCTATGTGCATGGATGGGGATGATCCCCCCCTGTGGTTTTCTACTTACCACAATACGATTAGTTTAAAGCATGTAATGATGTCTTGCATTATAATCACAAAATTCTCTGACACCCTGGAATCCGTGATAAAGCTGGTGAGATCCTTAATGGTGGTCCTTGAAGCTTCCCCGAGTTCCCTCATGGAAAAGAAAAGCCATCCATAGTGAAGAACGTTTGAACAATTTTTATTGAAAATAAGAAAAAACTACTCACAAACATAATAGAAGTAAAGGCATGTAGGTCTCTGCACGGTGGTTCGCTGCTCCCGCAGCGTGCGCTTTACCGGCCAGAAGTGACATCAAAGTCCGCTCAGCCAATCCCTAGGCGCGTTTCGCCGTCCAATCACGGCGTCATCTGTAGCTGAGCTACATAAATGTATAAATACCATAAGCGTGAGGTTATACCGACAGACATCATACATTGCTTCCTAACAACCATTTTAAAAAAAGACTTAGCTTGTGCGCAGAAGCGAACGCATACGCAAGTCATGCCCACATATGCAAACTTAGTTGAAACCACACATGTGAGGTATCGCCGGGATCGTTGGAGCAATAACTCTAAACTAGTAACCTGTACTCTGTAACTCTAAACTGGTAACCTGTAGAAAATTTTTAAATTGCAGCCTATGGGAATTTTTTTTAAGTACCATTCCAGGAGCCATTCCAGGAGCGTGTGCAATTTTGAAGCATGACATGTTGGGTATCTATTTACTCAGTGTAACATTATCTTTCACTTTACAGAGAAAAAAAAATGGGCTAACTTTACTCTTTTATTATTTTTTAATTCAAAATAGTGCTTTTCTTTTTTTTTCAAAACAATTGCGTTTGTAAGACCGCTGCGCAAATACAGTGTGATAAAAAATATTGCAACGATCTCCATTTTATTCTCTAGGGTCTCTGCTAAAAAAAAAAAATATAATGTTTGTGGGTTCTAAGTAATTAGCAAAAAAAAAATTGATTTTAACTTGTGTCAGAAAAAGGCCCGGTCCACAAGTGGTTAAATTAAATCATCAATTTTTATCCTCCCTGATGATTTTAGAATAATCCTTTCTAAAAGTGTGTTAATTGCGCTTTTTTTTTTTTTTTTTTTTTTGTACCTTGATGCACCATGGCTTCATTTTCCTCAAAACGTATCCAGTTTTTATTATTGTGTTAACAGGTTAAGGAAAGATTTTGTTCCTGGGGTCCTCAGGAGATGTAGGGAGTCAGCAGGTGACCTCCCTCACCAGACTCCAAAGATTGAAATATCTTTTTAGTGGACTGGCCCTTTTAAATGTAAGAGTGGATACTCCCTTTTTTAGTTAACCGTGGATCTGTATTTTCTTTTTATCAGGCAAAACTTCCTGTAAAGTAATGTAAATACGCCTCCTCTAAGGCTCTAACCTCGGATAAGAAAACTCCCGATTGCTCCATGCCAAAGATTAGTCAGTGTCTTGTGGTGAACTCCTGATCCCTGTGAAAGTGAAAATAGCACCCTCACAGAGGCCAGACTCTGGAAACATCCCGTGAATGCTGCTCTCTATCTGTTGACCTTTTTTAAACAGGCCTTCTAAAGTGTATCCATTAACCAGTAAAGCAATGCAAGGAGCTTCCAGCTTGACTGTTTACATAGTGTTCCTCATGGCTGCCTGAACTCCATAATGGGCCACCCTCTGTCCATCCTTAGTGCAGCCAACCAGCTAAATGGACAGCCGTCGTGATTGATTCGAATTTGCAGAGAGCCGAGGAAGGCTGTTATTAATGATCTCTCCTTAAAGCTTTAGCTCCACTTACAAACCCTTAGGCTATAATCATTTTTAAACAGCCTGAGTGCAATTGTAACTTTCATTTAATGGCGCATTTCTGTATGGCCGGAGTATGCAAGCCATTTCACAGAAAAGATAGGATGCCTGTGAGAAGGGAGACTTTGACTTTCGTTCTCTGGCCCTCGCTGGGAAAATAATTGTGGGGTTTGGTTTTTTTTTTTTTGGGGGGGTTTTCTATTAATTCCTTCTGCCACTATTGGAGAGTAATCCTCATTAGAAAATGCTGTGTACACAGATAATGCTAAGGCCCGTACACACAATAAGAAAATCTGAAGGGAAATTTCGTCCAACCACCGATCTGCCGATTTTCGGATTGTTAGTGTGGTGCTTTGGACAGCAGTTTGAATCACATGCAATGTCTGATTGCACAAGTGTGAACCCAGCCTGAATCCTGGTTTGCCTAGTTTGGAATTATTTATGTATTTAGTTATTTGAGGTACTTCTAAAGTATCCACAATTTACGCAGCGTTTTACAGTGAGTAATAACAGGTAGGATGTTCTGTAATGCATATTTTTTTTTTTTTCTAACAAGTATGTAATGCATATTTTGTTCAGGAGTCTAAAAGTAAGGCCCCTTTTACGAGAAGGGTCCAATTGGGTCCACCTGGCAGTTTGTCAGGCGGACCTGATCAGACTGTCCATTCACCCCCAGTCTTGTGTTCGTTTATACCCGCCTACCTTGGGTCCTCTTTAAAAGAAACCGAAAGGGATCAGTCATCCTCCGTCTAGGTGGATCGGATCAGAGGGCAGTTGGGGTTAAACAGACAGCGGAGTCCGTTTTTTATTCCCGGCCGCCCATAGATCTGGTGACAGTGATTGCCATCTTTCTGGGTTTGTCTGCCAATATACAAAAGTACTTTGTTTTCACAAATGCATCTGATTTTTGTGTACTTTTTCCATTTTTTTATATTTTTTACGTTTTTAAAATTAGGTGTTCATTGTTGGATGCAGTGTTAATTTTGGCAGCAAATTTCAATTTAGTTTTAGTCTTAGTCTTAGGACTAAAATGGCATTTTAGTTTTAGTCCCATTTTAGTCTTCTGCAAGTGTTTTAGTTTTAGTCGTATTTAGTCGACTAAAACTCCAGTATATTTTAGTCGACTAAATGTCCTACATTTTAGTCGACTAAAACTCATTTTAGTCCTCTAATAGAATGGGTGTAGTTCAATTGTAATTTGTAATGCATTATTTAAGCATTTCTCTACAATTTCCAAACTCATTATATGCTACTGCTGGTCCTGGAGTGAAAAATCGAATATGTTATTTATGGTACTAAGCTTTGAGCATGCACAAGTGTTAATTTTGGCAGCAAATTTCCATTTAGTACTAGTTAATAGTCTATTGACTAAAATGCCATTTTAGTTTTAGTCGTATTTTAGTCTTAAGACTAAAATGCCATTTTAGTTTTAGTCGTATTTTAGTCATCTGAATTATGTTAGTCGACAAAAACGTTTTAGTCGGTTTTAGTCGACGAAATTAACACTGGTTGGATGGTGGCTAAAAATATTTCCAAATGTTACTAAATGGACTTGCATAAAAGAGAACAAACTTGGAAACTTGCTGAATAATTTTTACTGCGCCAGTCTCCTATTCTTCCGCCTCGTTAAGCAAGTTTCTCCTGATCGATTGGCAGTGGGCAGAAATACAATTGAGCGTGTACAGAGTGGTTTAGTTTATGTACTGTACACCTAATGAAATACCCCGGTGACTCGTATTCATTTACTGGGCAGTCAGTAATGATCCCCTCGCTCAGATAATATCACTTGCGGTTCTGAAGTACCGGTGATCTGATGAGCTTTTGACAGGATGGTCCGCTGAGCTTGTGTGGTAATCAGGCCGTGCTTTCAGGTTGAAGTTATGGTTTTATTACCCACATTAATACAAAACTAATTTAATTTGCTTTCTGCTTGTTCCTGATATTTTCAGAGCTGATTAAAAATACTCTCTTTTCATTAAGGCAAGAGGCGGCTCACTTTACTCAGAACAAGGTATTGAAAGCTTCCATGTATCCTGAGAGCCAGGTTATCTTTTGGTTTTTGCTTTTTTTTTTTTTTTTTTTTCCACTTGCTCAGCTGCGACATATTGAACAAAATAATTCTAGTTCTTTCAAATGATTTGACCGTTAGGCTTCATGTACATGGGACATTTGAAAAGCTCTGCTGAAAGCTGAAACTTGACAGCTTAAGTAACCAACGGCTAAAAAACATCAGTTTTGCCGTACTTACATGTCACGTTTTATGTGCGTTTGTTTTTTAACAGTTTTTACATTGTAAAATATTCAGAAATGTATCCCCATACAAAACACTTATAACTAATGTTAACCGCGTTTGCACTCTTACAAGCATTTGGCGTTTCAAATGGCAATCAACTTCCTTCCTGAACGCAATTTTTTGCTTTAAAAAAAAATGCCACTAAACTCAACTGCTTCTAAACGGCTATAAACGTCTCAGTATACATGGACAGATAGGATAACCTAGAGGTGAGTTCAGGGACTGCTGAAAAAAACGCCCAACTGCTCCTAAACGTCCGTTTTTTATCAGCAGCAGTGTACATGAGGCCTAAACTCCAACCACTCTTTATTTATTTTTCTATAAAATAAGGGTTTTGGACCACTGTTGGAAATTGTTTGTCTGAGAAGATTTCTCCTGATCCTTGTGACAAGAAATGAAATGGTTGCATTTCAATCCACTCATGGTCATCCCCGTTCAACACAAATCAATCGTTGGATCGTCTTCTGTCTAATTGGAACATTGGAAATCTTTAGTCAGTCAGTGACTGCAGCCACTGATCGGTGTATTCTGACAATGGATGAGTTCCGCTGACGTAATACATGTCATCGTGGGGAGGGTTTCTAAATCTACCTGGTTTGTGTGAATGGAGCAGTTCGCTTTGTTTGTTTTTTTTTTTATCACTCTCTCATACTGGTCACTGGAAGTTCAACATGGCACCTCATGGCAAAGAACTGTCTGAGGATCTGGAAATAAAAAAGAATCGTTGCTCTATCTAAAGATGGCCTAGGCTATAAGAAGATTTCCAAGACCCTGAGGCTGCATTCACATGTCAGCGTATGATCGCGGGCAGAACCGCCGCGGTTCCGCCCGCGATTCGGAGATTTATTGCAAATCGCGGGACGCCTAGCGTTGCCCGTTGATTTGCAATAGCCCCCCAAACGCCGAGCGATGTTGCCGCGATTTACGCCCGCCGAATCGCGGCAACATCGCACAAACAAAATCGCGGGACGCAATACGCTCCAAAGAAGCTCCTGTACTTTTTTGGAGCGTATTGCGTCCCGCGATATTGTTTGCGCGATGTTGCCGCGATTCGGCGGGCGTAAATCGCTGCAACATCGCTCGGCGTTTGGGGGGCTATTGCAAATCAACGGGCAACGCTAGGCGTCCCGCGATTTTCAATAAATCTCAATCGCGGGCGGAACCGCGGCGGTTCTGCCCGCGATTATACGCTGACATGTGAATGCAGCCTGAAACTGAGCTGCAGCACTGGCCAAGACCATACAGCGGTTAACCAGGTGATAGTCTGGCCAAGCATGTCTCCAGACCTAAACCCTATTAAGCATCTGTGGGGCATCCTCAAATGGAAGGTGGAGGAGCGCAAGGTATCTACCATCCACCAGCTCCGTGATGTCATCATGGACGAGTGGAAGAGGACTCCAGTTGCAACCTGTGAAGCTCTGGTGAACTCCATGCCCACAAGGGTTAAGGCAGTGCTGGAAAATATTGGTGGCCACACAAAATATTGACACACTTAGGCCCAATTTGGGCAATTTAACTTTGGATTTGTACTCACTTTTGTTGCCAGCGCTTTAGACATTAATGGCTGTGTTGAGTTATTTTGAGGGGACAGCAAATGTATGCTGTTATATAAGCTGTACACTCACTACTTTACATTGTAGCAAATTGTAATTTCTTCAGTGTTGTCACATGAAAGAATTTTTTTTTTTTTTTTAAATATGGTTTGGTACCACTGATGTAATGTCTTGATTCATTTAAAGAATAGGTCTGCTAGTTTGTACTATATTCATTTAGGAAATGGGTCTGCTTTGAAGTTTGGTCCATTGGCCAACAATCTCTATATTTACTTTTACTTTTTTTTTTCTGTTATCTATAATGATAACCAGGACTCTGCAGGCACAATACAGATACTGAGCTATTGTCAGTCCTTGTTGTTCACAGCTTCTGAATATAAGGAAAGAGATACTTCCTCTCAAGTGGATGCCAGAAATATTCCTTGTTTGGAATGTGTAAGGACCTCCGTAATTAGACCAGCAAACAATGACTACAAATAGAGGGCACTGAAAGTGAATTGACTTTCTTTTAGGAGGAAAAAAGTGTTCTAAAAATACCTAGTTATGTAATTTCCTGAGGAAAGCCCATGATCCTGGCTACATTCCAACATTCCTTACAGATCTATAGAACTCTAGTCCATGAATTACTGTGATTATGTTTGGTTTTCAGGGCAGTTTAATAGATGTAATTTGCTTCTCCCCCCCCCCCCCCCCCCCCCAAAAAAAAATCATGCTTGTTTCACCTTTATTGTAGCCAAAATGCATATACAGAATGTGTGGGTTATGCGTTTTCTACAGTTTTTGGTGTATTATGATCTAGCTACAGGCCTGCATTCTTGTTAGTGAATGCTGACCAACAGGTAAGGTGATGCCTTGCTTCATGATCTGAGTAATGTAAGTTCTGTGCAAGCCTGCCATAATTAGCCGGGTGCACATAGAGGCTTTCATGGTGGGCTTCAGTTGCAACTGAGTGTTGGCTGCAATAGTTTGACAAGCTGCGCACACTCCCTTTCCCCGTACTAGTGCCAGTCTTCCTCCACCCCACAACCAAAAAGATATATTAAGTTGTCACCAGGAAGACCTAAAGGAGTTGATTTACTAAAATGACAGTGCAAAAGCTGATGCAGCTGTGCATGGTAGCCAATCCGCTTCTAATTTCAACTTGTTTGTTTATGCTTTGATAAAAACACTGGAAGCCGATTGGTTTCTATGCAGAGCTACACCAAATTTTGCGCTCTCCAGTTTAAAAGTCCCATGCAGTAATATAAAGGTCAAGGATTAGTTATCCATGCAGCCAGGCTAGTGTCTGTGGGTTACCTGTATCCAGAAACCTGGTCTATACATGCCTTGGGGTTGCTATGCCATGTTTTAAGCTATATGTAATGTAAGGCTTTAAGCCGGCCATAGACGGTTCAAATCTCAGCCGGGACTAGCCAAGATTCGAACCATGTATGCGTAGGCTTTAATATACCCAAGTTGATTGAATTGATAACTTTGGTACAACCAGCCTGTTGGATTTTACATGCAATTATTGCTAGTGGCTGTTCTAGTGGTTGCAGGAAAGACTATAGCTCAGTCTATGGCCAGCCTAAGCTTTCTAGGATTCCAGTTCCTCTAATTGCTAATGCTGAAAACTGGGAGGGAATAACCCAAACATTTGGGGTTTTCCAACAGTGTGATCTTGCTGTGGAAGATGGTGGAGCAACCAATATGCCAAATTTAATCTAAGAAAAGTTCTTTAACCCTGGATGTACAGTTTAATTTGGAAGACGGTTTCCTGATTATTGGACCAAAGTAGTGTCTACTTTCTAGTAACAAAGAAATGGCCCCATCTATAACTGACCTTCCCAGCAAGGAGCACATAGACAGGCAAATGCTTGAAAGACAAAAAGAGAAAATTCCTAGCTCAACTCACCAACCAGTCTGCTTACCAACGGAATTAACGTGTACAACAGTATGCAATAAAAACAGGGGTTTAGTTAGCACACATTTGCAATTGCATGTGTAAGCTGCAAGGCGCCTTCACGGCACCCTATTTTACTTGCAGTCCTAACTGTACTAATTTTATTAGAGTCTCCACAATGGAAGCACATGCGTTCTAATGGATAGATGAGGGGCAGGTGGGCCTGGAGGTAGCCCAGTCCTCCCTAAAGGGGGAGGGGAACCATGGACACCTAGCACAATGGCAGCAAAGGTGTCCAGTGTTCACCCCCCCCCCCCCTTACAATAATACTCCATTAACAAAGAAATGGCCCCTGCCCCCATCTATAACTGGCCTTCACAGCAAGGAGCAAATGGACGGGTAAGCGCTTGAAAGCCAAAAACAGAGAAAATTCCCAGCTCAATGCCCCAACCAGTCTGCTTACCAACCAAACTAACCCGTCTAACAGTATGCGTTAAAAACAGGGATTTAGTTAGCACACACTTACAAACGCATCCGTAAGCTGCCCCTCCCGGCAGCCTGTATTACTTGCAGTCCTTACCCTACTAATTTATGAGTGTCTTCACAATGAAAGCATTCTAATGGATAGATGAGGGGCAGGTGGGCCTGGCGGTAGCCCAGTCCTCCTCACCAAAGGAGATGTGACCTCACTGCTTCATTACTCCGCTCTGTTTTAGCATGTTCACTGTGTTACTACTTAAACCCAAGCATGTCTTTTGAGTGCTAAGTAAAGTAACAGATCTGTTTCTCAATAAAAATAGAAAATAAAGGCAAAAAAATAGTCAGTTTATGTGCAGCATGTGTTTCTACTGCTAGATGAATTTTATGTCCAATTGCTTCATCCAGACAAGGAGGTAAACTTTGATTGATTGAAGACAGGATACATTTACTTCTACATCAATGGTCAATAAAGCCCAGCTGCCTCTACATAGCCATTGTTTCAATTCTGTACCCAGGGAGCAGTCGTAAATCATGAGCCTAATTCTGGTGCAATGATGAAGCGTAAATTGGATTGTATTTTGAAGTTAACACATTTATTTGAATGTCCGTATTTATCATTAACATCCGTTGTAAATTGACAATCGTATAATTTAGCAGTGTGCATTAAGTAATAGGCATCATTTACAGACTCCAGACAAAGCGAGTACAGAGATTTGACACATGATAATTGGGTATGTTTTGCCCTTTGACTATGCGTATATCCACAATGAAAGTCACTGTTTGTACAGTATATCTATTTTGACAATGCTCTTTGCTTTGGCAGATGATACACGTGAAGGTATGTGTACTGATAGGTGTGTTCTGCCCATGCTAGCCTATTACTTTTGTTACAAAAACACCCAAATGGATCAACGCCGCCTGTCACAAACAGATTCTGTCTTCACTGCAAAATGATAGTGGCAGCATTTATAAAAAGGGAAGGAAGATATCCGGGCCAAAAATCCACAACAACCATCATAACGGGTGGGGATGCGCCGTTATATCGGCCGTTGAAAATTATCGTCTGAAAATAGGGTTATTGGCGCTTGCCGATAAGGAAAAAAAGGTGCCAAAAATAAGTTCATGTTCATTTAAATTCATGATCTGAATTAAAAAGTCAATATAATACAATTATATATTAAAATATATATAATTTTTTTTTTAATTTTATAGAAATTTTATATTTCGGTTTCAGTTTTCAGCCAAGTGCATCCTGAATTTCTAGTTTCCATTCACAATTTTCATTTCGGTGCAACACTAGTAACGGGCTACGCTTTTTAAGCAATGCATTAAATTCATTCACCTGTTAACTAAATTATAGTCTACAGTCTTTTGAAGAGTATTCTCCATATCTCTTCCTCTGTGCGCTTTCCGAAAACAAATCCCCCCCCCCCCCTTGTGAGTCATTTTCTCTGGCAGGAAGACCCCCTGTGAGGAGTCTTTTCAAGTCCTAGGTCACACATTCATCTCCTGTCCAGATAAGATCATAGTGGGGTCGAATCTACATTTTTTTTTTTTTTTTCTGACCGCAGTGACGAGAAAAGTAGAATGGAAAATTTTTCTTCAATTAATAACATGTATGGTCAGCTTGGATTTAGATTCTTTTGAGCATAGGCAAATTTTCAAGAACGTTATTTTAAAATCATCAAGGATTCTTTAGAAGATTTCAAGCATTTTCTTTTAGAAACCTAACTGCACCAATCAATTTATGTGAAAGCTGATTAGATGTGGCTAAAATGGCCTGACGATTGTCATGAGTATGGCCAACATGAGGCAGACCCTTTTTTGAAGACTAAATATTGTGTTTTTTTTTTTTTCCTAGGATGTTTGAATTTACTTTAATGTGTTAACGCATAGGCTGCATAGTTGCAGCACTGGGGGTCATTGGTTTAAATCCCAAACACGGCACTACCTACACAAAGTTCACAAGTTTTCCCTGTGCCTCCGGGTACTCCGGTTTCCTCCCACACCCCAATGACATGCTGGTCCGTTAATTGGCTCTTGTCTAAATTGGCCCTTGTCTAAATTGGCCCTAGATGTGAGTAATGGGCCGTACACATGATCAGAAAACTGTATAAAAAAATACTGCTTTTGACACGATCGTGCGATAATCTGATCGTTAGTACACAGCTTTCAAGAGCCGATCACAACAGTTCATCCAATATTATCTGATCGGACAAGCACAAATTTTCTCGTACGGTTTTCGTTTAATCAGTACAGTTGTTCGAAAATACACTGCAACACATTACATCACTTCCAAATGTTTTATTCTGACGTATGAGAATTTTCGTAACCTTAGTAAACTTTCCTTATTTTCAGATTTTGAGATTGGCATGCAAAAAAAAAGGGACGATCAATTATCTAATCTCCTTGTGTGTACTAGGGCTTGGGGACCTTTTTAGATTTTAAAGCTCCTTGAGGGCAGGGACTGATATGAATGTACAATATATGTAAAGTCCTGCATAAATTGACAAGTACCTGCAATAAATAAAAACACTTGTATCAAAACAATGTTAGGCTGATTGGTAGCACAGTTTATCCATAGGGCTATATTCTATACAGGCGGTCCCCGGGTTACAAACAAGATAGGGACTGTGGGTTTGTTCTTATGTTGAATTTGTTTGTAAGTCGGAAGAGATACGTTTTTTAAGTGTAGCGACAAAACATTTTTCAAGTATTTTGAATAGCATAGGGAAGGGTTAACACCCCTGTAACATTTGTTTTGGTGTCTATACCCCTGTTCAGAAGATTTCCCCTCACTTTCTGTCCCTTTGATAATTCGATTTTTGAAAATTTTGGGTTGTTGTGGAAACAAGGATTGGTAAAAAAACTTCAGTGGAGACATTTTTTTCCCATGATAACTATTACAGGAGTGAATTTCCCTTCCTAGGGGGAGATTTCTCCTCACTTCCTGTTGTCTCCCTCTGTTTGTAAGTAGGATGTTTGTAAGCCGGGGACCGCCTGTACTTGGGAAAACTTGCATGAATGGAAGAGTAACTCCTTGCATAGCTGTAGGTGTGACATGAAGCAACAATCCTCCTCTGTACAATACTGTAAGGCAAAGGGCTTATGGCTGGGGGGGTAAAAACCCCCAAAAAATGAAGGGTGAGACATATAGTAGGATACCTATCACTGCTGCATCCTAATTTTGTTTTGACCAACTGGACTGAGACTTCAGTCGGGCTTGAAGGGCTTGCAGCAGATCGGGAATGCTCTATTGATTTTGAGGGATTGCCGCAGCCTGAAAAACTGAATTCAGAGATAAAACAATCAGAGTTAGGAAATTTTTGCCCAGTGGAGTGAATATTTTGGCACTGATTTATGAGAGCCAGAGCAAAAGATAAATAGGACCATTGTCAGGTGGAGGGGGGAAATTGATAAGCAAGAACATTATACAAGAAAGTTATTGTCTGTCATTTGGATCATCTAGCCCGCATGAGGTGTTTTTTTTTTTTTTTTCCTCAGTTTGGTAAAAAAAAAT
Source organism: Pelophylax lessonae (assembly GCF_965119305.1). Classification (NCBI taxonomy): domain Eukaryota; kingdom Metazoa; phylum Chordata; class Amphibia; order Anura; family Ranidae; genus Pelophylax; species Pelophylax lessonae. Next base: position 107,581,665 of record NC_138769.1, read on the forward strand.
ATAAATGTTAAAGTAAATTTCTCCTGCAAATCTACAGAAATCAAATAGAAGCTAAAATGTATCAGTGTTTCATGTGTTAAATGCTGATCTGTTCTGAAACATTTAGTACCATAGCATCTGAGGAGGCAAAGGTCTTACACTTGGGTATTAAAGCAGAACTAATTTTAATTTTGCATAGGGTAAGAGAGCGTTCTAACCCTTGTTGGTTAATTTTTTTGCCATAGGTGTCCCACAATTCCTATCCCATATCCAAAACAGGAAGTGAGAGGAAATCCCTTGGGAACACCTAGGCCCCCAAAACTAATGTCCCCAGTGTAAAATTTCCCCTGTATTTTTTTCTGGGGACAACCCAAATTTCGGGTTTTTCTTTTACTTTAAATGCGAATGGTAAACAGGATACATTTCCTTAATGGGGGCACAAACCACTATAAAAACTGACCAGTGTACAGACCCTCTCCACTCTATCCAAAACGTAAGAAAAAGTTTATCCTAAGGTATACTTAATGCGGCTTTTCCGTCATTTTTCATCTTTCCATCTATTAAATCCTCCGTTGTGGTTTTAACTTTGGATATTAAAACATTTTTTTCTGCCAGTAAATACCTTTTTTTATATATATATATATATATATATATATATATATATATATATATATATATATATATATATATATATATATATATATATATATATATATATATATATATATATATATATATATATATATATATATATATATATATATATATATATAATATAGCCCACTTCCTCTTCCTTGTCTGGTCATTAGCCTAGGCCAGTGATGGCGAACCTTGGCACCCCAGATGTTTTGGAACTACATTTCCTATGATGCTCAATTACACTGCAGAGTGCATGAGCATCATGGGAAATGTAGTTCTGAAACATCTGGGGTGCCAAGGTTCACCATCACTGGCCTAGGCTAATGACCTTGTGCACAGCTCTCACTCTTGTGACAGTTTGCCTGCAAGGGAGGGAGGGATGAGTCATGGGAAAGCCAATGAGAGCTGCAGAGCTGGATGAGGGTGGAGCTAACCGGAGACTGCAGAGAGAAGTGTGCAGGCAAGCAGTGTTGTGAGTGTCTGTATATAATGTGGCTGTATAAATCATGGAAGTGAACAGTCAGCAGTTTCAGCTGCCCACAGTTAAAATGGCTGCAGCCAGACTTGGTGGAGGGAGATTTCGGCAGCATTTTTGGCAAGTACAGAATCACAGTATATAGAAAATAATATGCAAAGTGATTGGAGGGACGCTTCAGAATGGCAAAGACATTTTTATTACAAATTATGTGAGCAGACTGCAGTTTCTCTTTAAAGTAAATCTGTCTCGACATTTTATATTCGTGGCATTATAAAGGCAGACAATGGTGCTTTATTTATTATGTGGTATGCTACAACCCTTGTTTATATTACTTTGTTTTTTTTCTGTTCCAGGAGATGGTTGTGGCTACACCTTTTTTGGCCCTGAAAGTGGAACTTTTACATCAAAAAACTATCCGAACACCTACCCAAACAGCACTGTGTGTGAATGGAAAATCCAGGTCAAGCCCGGTGAACGGATTCTACTAAAGTTTGGAGACTTTGATATTGAGGATGTTGATTCATGTCATTCCAGTTACCTGCGGATTTATGATGGTTTTGGAGCAGCAAGAACTGAGTTAGGTATGGAGAAGCCTTGGGAACATTTTTTTGTTATTTGTCTTTTGAGGGGGAAGGGTTGAAATGGATGTTGGTGGGATAATCAGGTAAGAATAAAGTTCAAATCTATTCTTTATAGATAGTGATTAAACCTACTGCTTAGGGCCGTACATGTGGACCTTGCATTGCCTTGCAAGATCATTTTAAAAGAGAAGTGTGGGTTTCGCAAAATAAATTCTACCTTGATGCAGCATTGATCCGATGCATGCATCTGACCCCCCCCCCCCGCCGCCTCTACACTGAGAACTGAGCGATCAAACACTGCTGATCGCTCATCTCTGCCCTCCACTCTGAGCAGAGAACCTTGGTCAGTCACTGGCTCTCTGTTCTGCCCCTTCAGAGCTCATTAGAGCGCTGGGCTGTGGAGGGGGTGGGAGCAGCTTGCTCAGTCTCCCAGCGGCTCGCTGAGTCAGCCACTAGTCCAAGCTGCTGGGTGGATCTTGATTGTAAAGTTGGGATTGATCCAGCGCCTGGACCAGCTGCGTGATGTTGGCCTATAGTGGGCTTAAGCAGAATGAAATGCACTCCTCCTGTGACCCATAGGAGGAGAAGTGCAAAAAAAGCATTGGCCATAGTTAGTTCAATTTGCTGCATACATGTTCAGGGTAAATGGTTGTCTCTACCACTAGAGCAGTAATGGCAAACCCTGGCACCCCAGATGTTTTGGAACTACATTTCCCATGATGCTCATGCCCTCTGTAGTGTAGTGGAGCATCGTGGGAAATGTAGCTCCAAACCATCTGGGATGCCAAGGTTCACCATCACTGCACTAGAGCCACTAGATCAGCATGACAGACTGGCAAAAAGCATTTTCAGCATAAGGTCTATAATGCTTCGTATTTTTCTTAGCACGTGTTTTCTTTTATATTGTGAATCCTTGTTCAGTGTGATTTTTACCAGAATGTTTTTTTCTAACTGTGGAGCATAATCTTATCAAACTGGGACAGAGCCTTGAACACATTGCTAAAACCTTGGTAGAGAGGTTATACTTCACTAAGAGAACACACAAGATGGCCTTCAAAGTATTGCTTCACTTTAGCACAGTTATTTCAGCATAGCTCTGTTGCACGCACTTGTAAATTTAAAGTTTAGTTTGCTATCTTAACAGAGCTTATTAAAAAAAAAACCCTGGCTAACGAATTTACAAAATATATATATAATGTGTGTGTGTGTGTATGTATGTATGTGTATGTATATATATATATATATATATATATATATATATATATATATATATATATATATATATATAAAATGTGTGTGTATATATAATTTTTTTTTAATATATAGTTTAAGCTTGTACATGAAACCTAAGAGAGGGTTGAGCTCGTGCAGAAGAGTTTTTTTTAATCTGTGATTTTTATTTTTTTTTTTTAATGCCTCCCAAAGAATACTATAAAACTTTGAAAATGTCATTTTATCCAGGGAAAATCATAGCACTTCAACGAAGTCCAAAACCAAGGATAATTTCAGGCTCTACAAGCAATGAAACAATCTGGTTTTTTTTTTTTTTTTTTTTTTAAAGCATTTGACTGTACAATAATGAATATTCCATTATAATGCTCCATTTACAATGTATTCGCCTTTTGTCAAACCAAGTTGATGGGAGCATATGAAAGCGGCACATTAATCTGGCAGTTCAGCAATTTGCATTCTGATCCTCAGATGTATAAATAGTCTGTTTACATGACAACGTGCTGATAAGTGTTCTGCTTTCTGTAGCCCCATTGTTGGGATCTATGCTGTTTTATTAATCCCACATTCTTTTTTTTTTTTTTCTTTTATGTCCCACTTGCTAATTTTCATATACTCATAGAAGTTGATTTACTAAAGGAGAAGAGACTACTTAGCGAATATGGTGAAGTTGTGTTCCATTCAATCCATCTAGTTTATATTTATATGTAAAAAAAAAAAGTATGTGTGTGTGTATGTGTATATATATATATATATATATATATATATATATATATATATATATATATATATATATATATATATATATATATATATATATATATAATAATTTTATAAAATTTACACACATAGTGGATCTAAAAAGTCTACACACCCCTGTTAAAATGTCAGGTTTCTGATGTAAAAAAATAAGCCAAAGATAAATAATTTCAGAACTTTTTTTCATCTTTAACGTGACTGTACAACTCATTTGAAAAATAAAAATTAAATCTTTTAGAGGGGGGAATAAAAGAAAAAAAAGAACTAAAATAATGTGGTCGCATAAGGGTCCTTTCACACGAGCGATCCGATCAGATCCGCCTGTCAGGTTTTTAGGCGGATCTGATCGGATCCCCCATGCATCCCTATGGGGCAGCGGATGTCAGCGGAGACATGTCCGCTGCCATCCGCATCCGATCCTGTCCGTGAAATCCGGACGGATGGAAACCCTATTTCTCTGTCGCTCATTGACAGACGTAGTCCTCCTTGATTAATATCAACTCGGGTTATACTGCCCTCTACAGGAGTAGGACTAGACAGGAAAGAAAACGTTCTGGCCACACCCTAGGGGCAGTCCCAGAGGGTATATCCTCTCACTTCCTGCTACAGCAAATCAGTTTTTTTCTGTCTAGTTAGGAGTAAGGACCTAGATTCCTTGTTAGGATCTTCGGTCCTGGCAGGATTTTTTTAGAAATACTTTTTTTAGACAGCTTTTTTTCTCCAGTGTTCCTGTGAGATCTTCAAGCAAGTACGCTGAAACTGGGCGACGGGCTGGATGTTAGGATCCAGTGGTCACCCCAGTTCAGCCTACGAGCGCGTGCAGGCCATAGCTCCGCGCTGGGTCGGCCGCGACATAGTCCCACTGGACGGGGACTGACCCTGTGAGTTAAACGTCTCGCCTGGACGCCAATGACCAACAGAGTCACGGCGTCCGTATTGGTCGACAGCCCCCCCACCCTGGTGGAGAGGGGTTCTGTCAGGAGTTGGCGCCCGCCTGGTTCCGGTATGGTGAGTAAAATGTTCCCCCTGTCGGGTTTGTTGGTGGACGCGGGCCCCTCTCTGGGATGGTCGGACACTCAGTTTCTGGGTCTCCCCTCTATCCTATAACAGGTCACAGACCCCCCAATTTGAGTGTAATTTTTGTGAATAGAAACCAGGAGGCTTGATTTGGGAGCTGACTATCTAAAGTCACTATATGACTGTAAGGGTGACTGAAGTCAGTGGCAGACTACTAAAAGGCATTACTATTGAGGTATAGAGGTATCCTACCGGTCTAGTGTGTACACAGGCCAAGTTACTGCAGCCACAGATCGCCATCCCTCCAGAAAGCCGGTCACTTCCACAGGCCGCACAGCCTCCCGCAGGCCGAGGCACTTCCACAGGCCGAATGCACACATCCCGCAGGCCGCTGCTAACTTGCAAGCCGCCGCTATCCTACACAGGCCGCCGCCATTTTCCTGCAGATCGCACGAGGCCGCCATATTGGCGTAGCATCGTGTCTCCAGCATTGGGGCGGCCATGTTTGAGGTGACCAAACACCTCGTGGAGTAATTGGGAGGCGCCGGAAGGCGTGTAAAGGGGCGGAGCCGCCTCCTTGGCCCAGGGAAAGCAAGCCAAAGACTTCCTGTCTGTAACAGACAGTGCTGGAAGCAGGTTGATAAGAAACTTCTGTGCATCAGGTGAGCCTTGGGGTCTCCTCTTTCTGAGGGGTCCAAGCAGGTAGACTGAGGGGCGCTACTGCGCTGGGGGACTAAGTTTTAAAAAAAAAAAAAAAAGATGTTTTTTTCTTGCAATTAATTTTTTTGTGTTTGCTGGCAAGTGTCTTGTTACATGAACCCTGCCACATATGTATCCCCACCTGATCCCCTCAGGGTGGCCGCAGGACCCTCCAGTACCCCACTTGTGATGATGCATTATCAGCAGTTTTGGAGTCTTTGGTATCCCGGGTGGAGGTAGCCTGTCAGGGACGGGGGTCAAGAAGAGCGACCCCCGCCTACCCCTATGTCATCTGATACCTCAGATACGGATTCTGAGCTGGTCATTGCAGTCCCTTTTCTGGGGTTGTTGTCTAAGGTACGGTCTCCTCAGACAGTAAGGAGGATGCTTCTGCCTCGGACATAGCACAAGAAGCGTTGGTGGAAGCACTAGTTGTGTCTGTCTGGGAAACCTTAAATCTTGAGGTTACACCGGCAGAGGTAGCTGAGACTCTTATTCCTTTTTTGGTACTAGCAAGCCTACCAAAATGGTGAAGGGTTTCCCTTGCCCAAATGGGGTCGTCCGTAAATGAGCCCTGCTATTTCCAAACGCATGGCTAGGCGCTATCATTTTGAGGAATCCCTCATTACAAAGATGGACGATACCACTTATAGTGGACTCACCGATTTCCAGACTAAATAAAGCCACTGTTATCCCGTTGGATTGACAGAATGGGCCCCACCCATCTCTAGGGTGGGGGGTGTCTTCACCGGTTTCCGGATCCAGGGCTTTCCAGAATCCCGGATAAAGGGGTTCGCAAGGTCATATGGTCGGGATACAAGATCGAGTTTCGATCACTTCCACCGGTGCGATTCTTCCCTTCCAATAGTCGACATCCCCGGGTCGCTTAAAAGCTTTGCGGGGGACAGCTTGATACTACAAGCAGTGGTAGTTCCCATTCCTTGGAGGAGTTCTAGTCGAACTTGTTCACAATGCCCAGGAAAAAGGGCTAGGTGCGTCCAATTCTGGTCTTGGAAGAGATGGAGTCCATCCATACAGTGGTGGCCTCCCTGCATCAGGGGGATTTCCTGGCGTCCATAGACATTTAGGATGCCTATCCTTATATCCCCATCTTCGCAGGACATCAGCGTTTTCGTTGCTTTTCCCAAAGATCATCCCTGGTTCCCACCAGGAGACTGAACTATCTGGGCCTAATTTTGGATACATCCTTGGCAAGGGTGTTTCTCCATGCGGAGAAACTCCAGAAGATTCAGTCAATGATTCGGATGTTGCTGTCCGTCAACTGGCTGGGATTGATGGTCGCCTCCTTAGAGGCAGTACCGTTTGCCCAGTCTCATACCCGAATTCTCCAAAGAGGAGATTCTTCTCCTATGGAATCGGAATCCCGATTCCCTGGACAATCGGGTCCGATTGAGTGAGCGGACCAGGGAGGCTCTGGTCTGGTGGCTTCGGTCTCCGATGCTCAGCCAGGGGAAGTCATTTCTTCTGATTAATTCCAGGTTACCAATAAATGTGTTGGAACTGAGAGCGATCAGACTTTGTCTGATTTACTGGACCGAGCAGCTCCAGGGCAGCCCGGTTCGGATCCAATCGGACTATGCCACGGTCATGACTTAGGTCGATCACCAAGGGGCACCAAGAGTGCCCTGGCGGCCATAGAAGTGGCCAACATTCTTATTGGGGGAACAGTTGTTCCAGTTCTCTCCGCGATATTTATCACGGGGGTGGACAGGCAGATTATTTCAGCCGTCAGATTCTGGATCAAGAGGAATAGTCTCTTCATCCAGAGGTATTTCACCAGCTGTCCCTTCATTGGGGCACCCCGGATATGGATCTGTTGGTAGGTTGGCTCAACAGGGCTCGCACCCGCGATCCTCTAGCGGACGCAGCAGACGCGCTGAACGGCCTGTAAAGCCAGTATCAGCTACTATATGTCTTCCCCCCTCTCAAATTGCTGCTGAGATTTCTCCGCAGGATAGAGGTGGAGGGAACTCCAGTTATCCTGGAAATTCCGAGCTGGCCTCGTCAAGCCGGGTACGCCGACTTGGACAGGCTAGTCGCGGACGCTCCTTGGTGACTTCCTCTCAGGGAGGATCTGCGGTCTCAAGGACCGATCTTCCATCGTGCTTTACAGTCGCTGGTTTTATTGGCCTGGCTATGGAGACCCAGGTACTGAAGGACAGAGGGTTGTCAGCTTCAGTTATTCCTACTCTAATTAAAGCAAGGAAAGCGACTTCCAGCAAAGTCTATTATCGCACATGGAAGACTTATATCGCGTGGTGTGAATCTTTGGAATTTCCCCCACGTACCTATTCGGTGACCCGAATTTTGGCTTTTCTGAAAAAGGGGGTTGAGCAGAAACTATCCTTGAGCACTATCAAGGGTCAGGTTTCAGCATTAGCAATCTTCTTTCAGAAGCCTTGGGCTTACTCATTCCTTGGTGTCCAGGGGGTGCGGCACTTGGCTCCGCCAGTGCGCGCACCCTTACCGCCCTGGGATCTTAATTTGGTGTTTGTCGGTTCTTCAGAAACCTCCCTTTGAAAATATCAGGGAGATTCCCTTGCTTACATTATCCCAGAAGGTGGCCTTCTTGGTGGCCATCACTTCTGCACGCAGGGTGTCAGAACTGGCTGCATTATCATGCCATTCCCCATATCTAGTGGTTCATAGGGATAAGGTAGTTCTTCACCCGAAGCCATCCTTTCTTCCTAAGGTGGTTTCAGATTTTCATCTGAATGAAGATATTGTGCTACCTTCCTTGTGTCCCAAGCCCAATCATCCTCAGGAATATGCGTTGCATTCCTTGGATGTAGTTCGGGCAATCAGGGTATACCTGAAGACTTCGGAATCATTCCGTTAAACGGATTCACTTTTTGTGATCACGGATGGCCCCAGAAAGGGGTTGCCTGTATCTGCCGCGACTATCTCCAGATGGATCAGACAGACGGTGGTACAGGCTTATTCTATTAAGGGTCGGAATCCTCCTTTCCCTGTTAATGCGCACTCCACTTGAGCGCTCAGTACTTCCTGGGCCTACCGCCATCAGGCGTCAGTGGTCCAGGTGTGCAAGGCGGCTACCTGGTCGTCGGTTCATACCTTTACAAAATTTTATAAAGTTGATGTGATGGCATCGGCGGATGCCTCATTTGGCCGCAAGGTTTTGCAGGCCGCAATTTGAGGAGACCGGTGGTCTACCTCTAGGGTTTTTTTCCGTTGGAATTTCAGTTGAGTCTCATCGTGTGATGAGCCTTTAAAACTTCTAGTTGGCACCGGTTGGGCCTTCTAGATTGGATTTTGATTTCCATTTTCCCACCCCTCATTTGTGGCACTGCTTTGGGACGTCCCGAGTTGATATTAATCAAGGAGGACTACGTCTTGTCAATGAGCGACAGAGAAAAATGGATTTTTGTAAAATCTTACCGTAAAATCCTTTTCTCTTAAGCTCATTGACAGACGTAGTACCCGCCCCTCTGTTTTTGAGTTGGGTTGGGTTAAATTCTCTAAACACTGCTTTGTAACATAACTGATTTGCTGTAGCAGGAAGTGAGAGGATATACCCTCTGGGACTGCCCCTAGGGTGTGGCCAGAACGTTTTCTTTCCTGTCTAGTCCTACTCCTGTAGAGGGCAGTATATCCCGAGTTGATATCAAGGAGGACTATGTCTGTCAATGAGCTTAAGAGAAAAGGATTTTACGGTAAGATTTTACAAAAATCATTTTTTTCCATCTGTCCAGGGGATGGGATCGGATGAGAACGGACAGGCGGTCCACTCTCATCCGATTCCTCCATACAGATGCATGGGGCTCTGACACCTCCCTCTCCGCACACAGAGCAGAGAGGGAGATGTCACCTGCCTGCTCAGCGGGGATCTGTGTATCTATCCCCTGCTGAGCAGCACAGATCTGCCTACGGAGGCAGACTGTTTGAAAGAAGCCTATGTGTGCACACCTTCTTATAACTGGGGATGTAGCTGTGTTCAGAATTAAGAAATCCCACTCAAACTCTTGTTAAATAGGAGTCCGTACACACCTGCTATCATTTTAAGTGCCCCAGATTAATTTTAATAAAGTTCAGCTGTTCTGGTAGGTCTTTCCTGACATTTTCTTAGTGGCATCCTACAGCAAAAGACAGCTCGGCTCCGAAGAGCTTCCAAAGCATCAGAGGGATCCCATTAAGTTATCAGTCAGGAGAAGGGTACAAAATAATTTCCAAGACATTAGATATACCATGGAACACAGTGAAGACTGTTATCAAGTGGAGAAAATATGGCACAACAGTGACATTACCAAGAACCTGACATCCCTCCAAAATTGATGAAAAGACGAAGAAAACTGGTCAGGTAGGCTGCCAAGAGGCCTACAGTAACATTAAAGGAGGTGCAGGAATATCTGCCAAGTACTGGCTGTGTGGTACATGTGACAACAATCTCCCGTATTCTTTATATGTCTGGGTTATGGGGTAGACTGACAAGACGGAAGCCCTTTCTTATGGAGAAAAACATCTAAGCCCAGCTAAATTCTGCAAAAACACATCTGAAGCCTCGCAAAAACGTGGGAAAATATGTTGTGGTCTGATGAAACCAAGGTTGAACTTTTTGGCCATAATTTCAAAAGATATGTTTGGCACAAAAACAACACTGCACATCACCAAAAGAACACCATACCCACAGTGAAGCATGGTGGTGGCAGCATCATGCTTTGAGGCTGTTTTTAGGGTTCTTAGTCAAGGTAAAGGGAATTATGAACAGTTTAAAACATCAGTCAATATTGGCACAAAACCTTCAGGCTTCTGCTAGAAAGCTGAACATGAAGAGGAACTTCATCTTTCAGCATGTCAACTCAACGTCCCAAAGCATACATTCAAATCAACAAAGAAATGGCTTCACCAGAAGAAGATTAAAGTTTTGGAAAGGCTCAGCCAGAGCCCAGACCTGAATCCGATTTGAAAATCTGTGGGGTGATCTGAAGAGGGCTGTGCACAGGAGATGCCCTCGCAATCTGACAGATTTGGAGTGTTTTTGCAAAGAGTGGGCAAATATTGCCAAGCCAAGATGTGCCATGCTGATAGACCCAAAAAGAGTGCTGTAATAAAATCAAAAGGTGCTTCAACAAAGTATTAGTTTAAGGGTTTGCTCACTTATGCAACCATAATTTTTTAGTTTTTTATTTTTACTTCCTTCAACCTAAAAGATTTTAGTTCGGTGTTTAACTGATTTGTAAAGTTTATAGGCCACATTAAAGGTGGAAAAAGTTCTGAAATGATGAAATTTATTTATCTTTGTATCATTTTTTTACATCCCCGAACCCTGACATTTTAACAGGGGTGTGTAGACTTTTTATATTGGATATCTATATATACATATATATCTAATATCTCTCTGTGCGTGTGTGTTTGTGTATATATATATATATATATATATATATATATGTATGTATGTATGTATGTATGTATGTGTGTGTGTGTGTGTGTGTGTGTGTGTGTATGTATGTGTGTATATATATATATATATATATATACACACAGTGGGTACGGAAAGTATTCAGACCCCCTTAAATTTTTCACTCTTTGTTATATTGCAGCCATTTGCTAAAATCATTTAGGTTCATTCTTCTTCCTCATGAATGTACACATAGCACCCCATACTGACAGAAAAACACAGAATTGTTGACATTGTTGCAGATTTATTAAAAAAGGAAAACTGAAATATCACATGGTCCTAAGTATTCAGACCCTTTGCTGTGACACTCATATATTTAACTCAGGTGCTTTCCATTTCTTCTGATCATCCTTGAGATGGTTCTACACCTTCATTTGAGTCCAGCTGTGTTTGATTATACTGATTGGACTTGATTAGGAAAGCCACACACCTGTCTATATAAGACCTTCCAGATCACAATGCATGTCAGAGCAAATGAGAATCATGAGGTCAAAGGAACTGCCTGAAGAGCTCAGACAGAATTGTGGCAAGGCACAGATCTGGCCAAGGTTACAAAAAGATTTCTGCTGCATTTAAGGTTCCTAAGAGCACAGTGGCCTCCATAATCCTCAAATGGAAGACGTTTGGGAGGACCAGAACCTTTCCTAGAGCTGGCCGTCCGGCCAAACTGAGCTATCGGGGGAGAAGAGCCTTGGTGAGAGAGGTAAAGAAGAACCCAAAGATCACTGTGGCTGAGCTCCAGAGATGCAGTCAGGAGATGGGAGAAAGTTGTAGAAAGTCAACCATCACTGCAGCCCTCCACCAGTCGGGGCTTTATGGCAGAGTGGCCCGACGAAAGCCTCTCCTCAGTGTAAGACACATGAAAGCCCTCATGGAGTTTGCTAAAAAAACACCTGAAGGACTCCAAGATGGTGAGAAATAAGATTCTCTGGTCTGATGAGACCAAAATAGAACTTTTGGCCTTAATTCTAAGCGGTATGTGTGGAGAAAACCAGGCACTGCTCATCACCTGTCCAATACAGTCCCAACAGTGAAGCATGGTGGTAGCATCATGTTGTGGGGGTGTTTTTCAGCTGCAGGGACAGGACGACTGGTTGCAATCGAGGGAAAGATGAATGCGGCCAAGTACAGGGATATCCTGGACAAAAACCTTCTCCAGAGTGCTCTGGACCTCAGCCTGGGCCGAAGGTTTACCTTCCAACAAGACAATGACCCTAAGCACACAGCTAAAATAACGAAGGAGTGGCTTCACAACAACTCCGTGACTGTTCTTGAATGGCCCAGCCAGAGCCCTGACTTAAACCCAATTGAGCATCTCTGGAGAGACCTAAAAATGGCTGTCCACCAACGTTTACCATCCAACCTGACAGAACTGGAGAGGATCTGCAAGGAGGAATGGCAGAGGATCCTCAAATCCAGGTGTGAAAGACTTGTTGCATCTTTCCCAAAAAGACTCCTGGCTGTATTAGATCAAAAGGGGGCTTCTACTAAATACTGAGCAAAGGGTCTGATTACTTAGGACCATGTGATATTTCAGTTTTTCTTTTTTAATAAATCTGCAACAATGTCAACAATTCTGTGTTTTTCTGTCAGTATGGGGTGCTATGTGTACATTCATGAGGAAGAAGAATGAACTTGAGGCTCGGTTCACACTGATGCGATGCGGGAAGGCTGTGAATCCGCAGCCTGTTCCCGCATCGCACACGCACCCCCGGCAGTCCACACTGCCATATGCGATCCGCTGGGGTTGTCAATGTAATCTTAACGACACCCCCAGTTTGATCGCATATCGCAGTGCGATCGTGCAGTTCGCACAGGATCGGATCGCACAAGTGTGAACCGCTGTGCGATCCGATCCTGATGCGGCAGCAAAAATGCCTCCTGTGCGTGTTTGCTGCGGGTGCGATGCGAATTTAGCCATACAAACTGTATGGCTAAACTCGCACCGCACAGCTGATCGCATGTCATGTCGGAGCAGTGCGCTCCGACATGACATGCGAACCCCGCACACGCAGTAGTGTGAACCGGGGCTAAATGATTTTAGCAAATGGCTGCAATATAACAAAGAGTGAAAAATTTTAAGGGGGTCTGAATACTTTCCGTACCCACTATATATATATATATATGGGGGGCTTTGTGGCCTGATCTCTTAGTATGGGGGTTATATCCAACACTTTGTTTCTACATTACGGACTTGGAGCAAGCGTAAAGATCTGGCATATGAAGTTGAATGCAGACTTGTTTTGTGTGACTGATGCAGAAAGCACAGAAGACACAGGATTAATATGACAGCCAGGTAGCTGAACCTTTCAAAAGGTTATCTTCTATGGAAGGCTTCCTTTTTAGGGACCATTCACACTAGAATGCCAAGCAGTAAACCTGCTTATCATGCTGTGTTTCCGCACCACACTCGAATCCCACTATCCTTGCGGTGGGTGTCTGTGCAAAGGGAACGACACCAAAACACAGGTTGAAAACAGTGTTTGCCTGCTTCAGATCGCATGTTATAAATGTAACATGCGATTCAGTTACTGTCTGTTTCCAAAAGTAGTGCATGCACTACTTTGGTGTGATCTCAGGGCATTCAAAATGAATGGGCTGAAATCACACTGCACAGAACTGCATGTGAATCGCACAGTTAACGCACAGCACAATCCTTTGCGATTTCACATGCAGATTTTAGTGTTAATGTCTCTTCTCCAGTAAAACTAAGGAAGGCCATACATGATGCAATTTTCTTTCCTACAACCATGGGTGGAAGGAAAGAAAATTGCTTTTTTTTTTTTTTTTTTTTTTTTCCCCCCATCAACAAGGACTAAACTCCCTCCCACAGTGCTATTTTGTTCCCCCAGTGGGGAGTGGAGAGCCGTCCCTGCTGGAAGAATACAATGATTATTGCCAGAAACTATAGCCACTGGCAATAATCACATGTAAAAATCCAACGTGTTGCTTGTACCCAGGTTGATTAAGATTGATTGTGGTAGAATCAGCTTGCTCATAGATGGGTCGAATCTCGACCGGTTCCCGCTGAACTGGCTGAGATTCAAAGCCATCTATGGCTGGCTTAACTTACCTGCCCGCTTGCAATCTTTATCTGCATGTGCACCTCAGAGTGCATTTTTAGCACACCTCGATGCCAGAATGCGTGAAGACCGGGTAAAGATGCCAGCTAGGGAAAGTGAGTTTATTTACACTAACCTTTCATTCTGTTACATCCTGAAAGGGAATCCAACTCCAGGATTACTACCACTACCAAGCTGTCCCAAACAGTTTCCTTTACGAACAGATGCAGCCGCTGTCGGTGCTGTATAACCTGTTAGTTGCTTCCGCTACATACAGTATACAGAGCTGTGTGCCGCCAGCGGTACGGGGACTTCCTGTTTTTGCTTCTGGAACAAAATCCAGCTCAAACATTCACACTAAGCCTTGTATTTTTTATGAGTGAATACAGGTATACCTTATCAGTAAATGCAAGGTTTCCTCTGATTGGCTGAGGTGGAGAAGCAGGCAGATGAAATCATGATTCCCACCTCTGCCAATCAGAGGAAGCCTTGTATTTATTGTTAAGGCTACATTCACACCTGAGTGTAGCGTTTTCACGCTTTTTTACCGCGTTTTTACAGGCGTTTTTACAGGCGTTTTTTGTGCAGGCGTTTTTACAGGCGTTTTTTGTGCAGGCGTTTTTAGATTGAATAGAGACCAATGGAAAACGCCTGTAATCTGCCCAAAAAGAAGCTCAAGTACTTTTTTGAGCATTGGGCGTTTTGCTCACAGTGTCAAAACGCTCAGATGTGAACAGGGGCCATTGAAATGAATAGGATTTGTCTTGTTGGGCGTTTTGAGAGCTGATCCTAGAGCAGAAAAACGCCCCAAAAACGCCTACATGTGAACGGAGCCTTAAATGCTTCCTGAGCAACGCTCAACCCGAGCCAAGTCTGTTCCAGGGATGGGAAGTCCTTGTACCGCTGCTGGAACACACTGATGTATATTGTTTGTATCTGATGCCATATACAGTTTCTACAGCGCTGACAGCTGCTACATTTGTTAGTAAAGGAAAATGTTTGGGCCAGCTTGGCCCGAATGAACGATTTAAATTCGCAGTAGTCCCGGAGTTATTCTTTACCTGGTTAATATGACAACACAGCATGTCTCTCACTGCATTAATGAGGCCTGAAAAGTTTTCATGTTTGCAGATTCCATAATGTTGATTATTACAGCACAAAATCCATTCCCTGTGTATCCGCTAACCGTTTATTTAACTTTCCTAGGAAGCTTTATTTTGCTTTGATTACGGTTTAGCTGGTTGTGCTTTGAAGTGCCGGAAATCCGTGGGCTGTAATGCTATAAATTTTTCTCGCTTACAATTTCATGCTTATCATTATAAACTGGATATCTTTAGAGGGGAGAGTGTGAGAGGAAAGTGCCATGCCTGGGTTTTATTGGTAGCACCAAAATTAAAAAAAAAAAAAAAAAAAAATGTACTTGATGTAAGACGTAGAATCCAGCTCACTGTAAGTGATAAACACGCAGGCCCTTAAATGGCAAGGAACTGTGCACCGATGTGCGTATTCATTTCACTGGCTGATGTTCTCCAGGTTACGGTCTCTCCGATGAGCCTCCTCTACCATTTGTAATCTAACCAAGGAAAGTTGTCAGGGATGGGGTCTGTGGAGGATTTTACTGCGCTAAAGCAGCGTGGGCCTCATGATTGAAAGAGTTTGTCCTTTGTTTGTTCCTAGTGAGGTATGAGAGCATGTAAAGAGAGAAGCTGGCTGTTATGGGAAACAAATACAGCTAAACTTCTAGTCAGAACCTAGGGCCCGGGACCCCTTAGCTTGCTCACAATACAAAGTACTAGAATGTCCTTCCTTCTTAACCCTCCCTACTACCACGCCGTTGTGTAAAAGGAAAATAAAAAATGGCAGACAGGTGGACTCCATTTTCTGGAGCGCTGTTTTAGAACACACAGCAAAAAAATGATCACGCACACCGGCGACCAGTGCCACCTCAGTGTCCCTCTGTACTTTTAGGATCCCCATGGGGTTTAGTGCCACTGACCACCGTTGATAGGGGCAAGGGGGAGATTTTAACAATATTGTGACTTTAGTGGGCGACTTTAAAGGCCAAGTTCACCTTAACCCCCCTCAATAACAGCATTTTTCTTCAACTCCCCCTAAAATTTGTGACAAAAAATTAGAACACCTTTAAACTAGCTACTTTCCAAACTAGCTACTTTCCAACAGAGTAATCATTTTAGGGGTACTCATGGTGTCCTGCTATTTTCATTTCATTATTATATATATATATATATATAATATATATATATATATATATATATATATATATATATATATATATATATATATAATATATATATATATATATATATATATATATATATATATATATATATATATGTATATGTGTGTGTATGTAGCACCCTCCTAGGTAGGTGCTAGGAAAAAAGCATCAAGTGGTTCCTTCTGATTATCAGGGGAGCCAGATCTGTTAGTTTTGCCTGTCACATGTTTCCAGGTGTGATTTACTAGTTCTGGGGGAGTGTCCTCACTGTGTCCAATGAGGGAGCTTGTTGGACAGTGGAGGAAACGTAACCAGTAGTACATCAGGGTTTATGGCTGTCTCAGTGGGTGGGCATTGCTGCAATGCATTCTGGGATTGGCAATAAATCCAGAGGGAGCATGTGGCAGGGCACCTTTTGGCGGGAGCAAAGTCCCAGGAGGAGATGGATGGCTGTCTCTCCTCCAGCAGGTGTGAGGAAGGTGGTTCAGGCGGTCGGCCTAGTGAACCAGGTGTTGAGCTGAGCTGCAGAGGATCCAGAGCGCTGACGAGTAGAGCTGCTGGCAGTGTCTTGTGGGAAAAAAAGTTTAACAAGTACCAGAGGATTTGCCTAAGGGTCTGCCTGAGAGGGGACCACTCCAGAGAAGTCACGGGATCAAGGAGCTAGCTCACTCATGAAGTTTATCAGTAAAGGGGGTGCTGTGTAGTTGACCCTAAAGAATAGGAACAAAGGAGGTGCCAGGAAGGGCCCTGAAGTTGTTCAGCAGTACAGTACAGATTACCTCAGAAAGCTCATTTACTTATACTTCACAGCAAAGGGCAAAGTGAAGCAGCGGCCTAGCCGTGACTAGCGTTACTCAGCGTTTTCAAGTCGTCCCAGCCAATTGTGCATAGTTGTATAAAGTTGGAGTATCCCACTCATTCCCTTCTCCTGTCTGAGTTCCAAATAAAAACACAAAAGCCAAGCTACTGGACTGTTTCCTGACTGAGCTAAAACACTTGGGAAAATGTCAAACTGTCATGTTGTTGCTAATTGTAACCCAGGGGAACCTGTAATCAGCAGCTGCCAAGGCAGTAGTGCTACACATACATGCATGCATACATACATACATACAGTGCCTTGCGAAAGTATTCGGCCCCCTTGAACTTTTCGACCTTTTGCCACATTTCAGGCTTCAAACATAAAGATATATAACTGTAATTTTTTGTGAAGAATCGACAACAAGTGGGACACAATCATGAAGTGGAACGAAATTTATTGGATATTTCAAACTTTTTTAACAAATAAAAAAACTAAAAAATTGGGCGTGCAAAATTATTCAGCCCCCTTAAGTTAATACTTTGTAGCGCCACCTTTTGCTGCAATTACAGCTGTAAGTCGCTTGGGGTATGGGGTATGTCTCTATCAGTTTTGCACATCGAGAGACTGAAACTTTTGCCCATCCATGAGGTTGGATGGAGAGCGTTTGTGAACAGCAGTTTTCAGTTCTTTCCACAGATTCTCGATTGGATTCAGGTCTGGACTTTGACTTGGCCATTCTAACACCTGGATATGTTTATTTGTGAACCATTCCATTGTAGATTTTGCTTTGTTTTGGAACATTGTCTTGTTGGAAGACAAATCTCTGTCCCAGTCTCAGGTCTTTTGCAGACTCCATCAGGTTTTCTTCCAGAATGGTCCTGTATTTGGCTCCATCCATCTTCCCATCAATTTTAACCATCTTCCCTGTCCCTGCTGAAGAAAAGCAGGCCCAAACCATGATGCTGCCACCACCATGTTTGACAGTGGGGATGGTGTGTTCAAGGTGATGAGCTGTGTTGCTTTTACGCCAAACCTAACGTTTTGCATTATTGCCAAAAAGTTCCATTTTGGTTTCATCTGACCAGAGCACCTTCTTCCACATGTTTGGTGTGTCTCCCAGGTGGCTTGTGGCAAACGTTAAATGACACTTTTATGGATATCTTTTAAGAAATGGCTTTCTTCTTGCCACTCAATAAAGGCCAGATTTGTGCAGTATACGACTGATTGTTGTCCTATGGACAGAGTCTCCCACCTCAGCTGTAGATCTCTGCAGTTCATCCAGAGTGATCATGGGCCTCTTGGCTGCATCTCTGATCAGTCGTCTCCTTGTATGAGCTGAAAGTTTAGAGGGATGGCCAGGTCTTCGTAGATTTGCAGTGGTCTGATACTCCTTCCATTTCAATATTATTGCTTGCACAGTGCTCCTTGGGATGTTTAAAGCTTGGGAAATCTTTTTGTATCCAAATCCGGCTTTAAACTTCTCCACAACAGTATCTCGGACCTGCCTGGTGTGTTCCTTGTTCTTCATGATGCTCTCTGCGCTTTGAACGGACCTCTGAGACTATCACAGTGAAGGTGCATTTATACGGAGACTTGATTACACACAGGTGGATTCTATTGATCATCATTAGTCATTTAGGTCAACATTGGATCATTCAGAGAACCTCACTGAATTTCTGGAGAGTTTGCTGCACTGAAAGTAAAGGGGCTGAATAATTTTGCACGCCCAATTTTTCAGTTTTTTATTTGTTAACAAAGTTTGAAATATCCAAAAACATTTGTTCCACTTCATGATTGTGTCCCACTTGTTGATTCTTCACAAAAAATTACAGTTTTATATCTTTATGTTTGAAGCCTGAAATGTGGTAGAAGGTCAAAGTTCAAGGGGGCCGAATACTTTCGCAAGGCACTGTACATGCATGCATACATACATACATACATACATACATACATACATACATACATACATACATACATACATACATACATACATTTTTTTTTTTTCTTTTTAATAAAAGAAAAATAAACCCACTGGTTAGCAAATGCCATCAAAAGATACAAAATTATTTTGGGTACAGTGGTACATGAACCGCGTAAGGGCTCATTTACACGTCGTCAGGTAGTGAGAAGGCAATATGTCACCCAAAGTAAACCTTGTGATTTCAAGTCCAAGTTTTAAATGTTTATCAATTTCTACTGCCCTCTGAAAAGTTATCAGTATTGGGCCACTTTTCAGAGGGTGGTAGGCATTCAGGAGGCTATCGTGCCATCTCCTAAATACCGTGTTTTTTTTTTTTTGTTTTTTTTTTGACAAATGGTTATTTTCAATTGGATTACTATGCTGCAATTGCAAGCCGATTTAAAAAAGACAGGCTAGATGGAGCAGCAGAGAAGTGAAGCTGAGGAAAACAAGATTTCAGAAACCTGACAGGCTAGGGATGAAGGCCAGTTTTATCTTTTTTGAGCATTTTTTGATGTGCTTGGTAATGTTTCCTGGCCTTTAAGTACCTTTTTTTGGACAGAAATTGGCATTGATTGACTATTGCGGATGGCACTTTTTTTTAGCGCGCTGTTCGTTGGTAATGGCGGCTTCCTTTGTCTGTCTGATCCAGTGGCTACAATACATCAGTACTCTCTGGGAAAATTAAGAGGATGAGGATTTTTTTACTTGCTCCTTTCCTGTTTTGGGTCACCTCCTGAATATGAAGACAGCCAGTCAAATAGCTTTTTCTGAAGGTCAGCAATAGTTGTTCTCAGTTAGATTTACCATGATGGTCGGTCTCTTCTGTCACATATTGGTAACACGTTTTTTGAAGTCCTTGATTTTTCTTGTATTAAATTTTTCTTGTCTTTTTCTCTCTGCTCAGGGACTAAGTATTGTGGCTTGGCATTGAGACCAGAGGACGTCATTGAGTCCAAGAGCCATGAAGTCACCGTTCTGTTCATGAGTGGGACCCACATCTCCGGACGAGGCTTCCTGGCTTCTTACGCCTCCACAGATAAAACAGGTATTTGTTGTCTTTGGCAAGTAAGAGGGGAAAAAAGTGCAGTGCGTTGCCTGCTGATTGACGCTCTTCCTGCTGATTATTCTGTTTATCGTGTTAACTGTACAGCAGAGGTGCACCACAAATACCTGTTAGATTTTTTTACAGAAATGTTTCTAAAGCATGTTAAGGGGAATTCCACAAACAGGCTCTAAACTGAGCAAATGCCATTTATGTCATCAAGCAGAGCATTCTTCCCAATTTTTAGGTTTAACCTGGAAAAATGACAGTTTGCACTCTGTGCAAATGGCCGTTCACATGCACTTTGACAGTAAAATCAGTTTAAAACCACTGTGAAACACCCATAGCATTTGCATTTCAAATTGGAGATGTTGGCTTTGCATTACTCGGGAACTCTGTTGTCTGACACATGACCTAGTGGCTCCTCATGTGTGGCCCACTGAGTGTTAAGCCTAGAACACACTAGTATTTTTCTTTTTTTCGTCCAACCCAGCAGGGCTGAACAAGAAAATACAGCTCAGGAAGAGCCACTATACTAACAATCCATTTTTAATTTAAAGCCCTGCTGTATTAAAAAAAAAAAAAAGTAACCATGGCTAAAAGAAAATAGCATTGCTGTCAATGTCAGTCTCTTTAACCGGTTGCCGACCGCCGCACAACTATATACTGCGGCGGTCAGCCCCGGCCAGGCAGAGTGACGTACCGGTACGTCACTTCCCGGTCACTTCCTTGTGAGCCAATAGCGGGCGAGCGCGTGCCCGCGGAGGCTCGTTCACAGGGAAGTTAGTGCGTGTGACCGGCGGACCCGATGTCCACCGGTCACTTGCCTTTCGTCATTCTCCCCTGTGTAGAAACAGTGATCAGACGGTTCTACTATGTAGGACCGTTGATCACTGTTCCTACACTAGTAGCCACAGCCAATCACAGTAGAAAGCACGCCCCTAGGGACACACTTAACCCCTCCCTCCCCAATAAAGTTAACCCCTTCCCTGCCAGTGTCATTTTTACACTAACAGTGCATATCTATAGCACTGATTACTGCAGTAATGTCACTGGTAACCCCAAAAGTGTCAAAAATGTCAGTCAAGGGTCCGATCTGTCCGCCGCAATGTCGCAGTCCCGCAAAAAAAATCGCAGATCTCCGCCATTACTCGTTAAAAAAAAAAAAACACCAAAAATGACAAAAAATCTTTCCCTTAGTAAACGCAATAACTTTTGCGCAAACCAATCAAAATACGCTTTTTGGGATTTTTCTTTTTTTTTTTTCTAAAACATATGTAGCAGAAAACAAATTGGCCAAAAATGTTAAAAAATTTTGATTTTTACATTTTTTTTTTGGGGGAATTTCATATAAAAAAAAATGTGAAAAATATTGTTGTTTTTGCAAAATTTACGCTCTTTTTTTTTTGTTTATAGCGCAAAAAGTAAAAATCGCACAGGTGATCAAATACCACCAAAAGAAAGCTCTGTTTGTGGGAAAAAAAGGACGTCAAATTAGTTTAGGTACAGTGTCGCACGACCGCGCAATTGTCAGTTTAAAGTCACACAGTAAAAAATCGCAAAAAAAAACCCTGGTCAGGAAGAGGGTAAAATCTTCCGGGGCTTGCCCAAGTGGTTAAAATAATGTGAGGTAAAATGGTTGTAAAGACTGAAGTTTTTTTTAACCAGAATGCATTCTCTGTATTAAGGTTAAAAAATCTATTTTCAGCTACCCCCCACCCCTCCCAAATACTTACCTGAGCCCCATTTTGATTTCTCGCTTTCTCGCTCACTCTCTCACTCCCACTGCTGTCAATCAAAACCAGTGATGAGGTGGCAGAGCTTCACTGTGTGTGTCAATGGACACACAGAGCACAGCTCGGGTTCAAGCGCACATGTATGCCACTATAGGAAGCCGCCTCTATGGTGGCACACAGAAAAGAGAAGGAGCCCAGGGCCCTGGCAGGGGACACCAGAAGAGGATCGGGGCGCTCTGTGCCAAATCATTGTAAAGAGTAGGTAAGTATAACTTGTTCGCGTGTTACAATCACTTTAAACTATTGCAGTTAGCCAATGCCTGCCTAACGTTGCAGGCAGGACTAAAATCAATGATAAAAAGTGACACTGGCTCTCTGCACTAGACTTTTTGCTAAGTCAGGCATTGACTTTGCGAAACACTTCAAAAGTTTTATTAAAGTGGAACGAACAATTGTTTTTTTACGCTTGTGTAAACTAGGCTGTCTGACTTCATGGGAGTTCTCAGTGCAAGTACGGAGACTTCAGGAAATGCTAACACACTTTTTCCTAAAAGGAGACTTCTGGATAAATATTGCTTTAATGGAAGTTCTGTATGCCCTGTCCGCTGGGATTTAAGCCTCACATGGCCTTTGCTGAACCTAGCTGTAGTTGTCATGTGTCTTCTTTCTCTGATTCCAGCCTCTGCTGTCTGTTCTTTGCTTTGGGAGGAGATTGGAAATTTCTGCTTTTATTACTGTGCCAAGAAATGCAGCTCTGTTTATTTCCTCTCTCTGGATACGTTTGCACAATACCCTTGAGATTCCATTTTTACTCAGTAATCAGATGAAATTAAGATTTCAATATATGCTCCAGAGCTTAGACTAAAATCTCCATCCTAATCTTCCATGGCACACTTGTTGGTGATGTAGCAGTCACATTAAGCTGTTTATATTCTTTTACATTGTTTTAGAAGTACAATGATTGCTTTTGTTTTTTATCTTAACATGCACAAAAATCATCCAAATAGTTGCTCACAACATAAGAAAATGGCATTTACTCTACAGAGCGCTTGATGTGCCTGGATAATAATGGCACTCCTTTTGAAACTGAAGTGACTTTGCCTATGTTGTAGTGGTGCCATCAGTCCCCTGCAGGCAGGAAAAAACACCCCTTCTCCTCTATGATCACTCAGACTGCACATTGTAGCTTTGTAGTCAGTCACAAGGAGAAAGGTTCCAGCAGGGGATTTGTGTCTGACAACTAAGAACTGCGCATGCACCAGGATTTACATGACTGTGTCATCTCTCCGTCAAGGAAGTAGATTGTGACCCTTGAAGATGACTGGACAAAAAGGTCTGTGTCCTCCTAGAGAGAAAAGCAGATGAGGGAATTGTAAAAGCAGATATGGAAGTACTGTAATCTCTTAAGAAAATACACTGCTCAAAAAAAATTTAAAGGAACACTTTGAAAACACATCAGATCTGGGGAAAAATATGATTATGGATATCTATACTGAAATGGACAGGGTAATGTTTTAGGAATGAAAGGGTGTCACATTGTTTAATGGAAATTAAAATGATCAACTTACAGGGGGCTGAATTCAAAGGCACCTCAAAAATCAAAGTGGAAAAAATGATACAGCAGGCTAGTCCATTTTGCTAAAATTTAATTGCAGCAGCTCAAAATGGTACTCAGTAGCTTGTATGGCCCCACATGCTTGTATGCATGCCTGACAACTTCGGGGCATGCTCCGAATGAGACGGATGGTGTCCTGGGGTATTTCCTCCCAGATCTGGACCAGGGCATCACTGAGCTCTTGAACAGACTGAGGTGCAACCTGGCGAGTGTCAGACAGACCGAAAAACATAATGTCCCAGAGGCGTTTTGTTGGATTTAGGTCAGGCAAGCGTGGGGGCCATTCAGTGATACCAATTCCTTCATCCTCCAGGAACAGACTGCATATTCTCCCCACATGAGGCCGGGTATTGTTGTGCACCAGGAGGAACCCAGGACCCACTGCACCAGCGTAGGGTCTGACATTGGGTCCAAGGATTTCATCATGATACGTATTGGCAGTCAGTGTGCCATTGGCTAGCCTGTAGCAGTCTATGCGTCCCTCCATGGATATGCCATCACTGACTCACCACCAAAGCGATCATGCTAAATAATGTTACAGGCAGCATACCATTCTCCACGGCTTCTCCAGACCCTTTCACGTTTGTCACATGTGCTCAGGGTGAACTTGCTCTCATCTGTGGCAGACCTGCCAATTCTGGTGTTCGATGGCAAAAGACAATCGAGCTCCATGGTGCCAGTCAGTGAGCACAGGGCCCACTAGAGGACGTCAGGCCCTCAGACATTCATACCAGTGGCCTGCTGGAGGTCATTTTGTAGGGCTCTGGCAATGCTCATCCTGTTCCTCCTTGCACAAGGGAGCAGATACCAGTCCTGCTGATGGGTTCGGGACCTTCTACCGCCCTGTCTAGCTGTAACTGCCTGTCTCCTGGAATCTCTTCCACGCTCTTGAGACTGGCAGACACCGAAAACCTTCTGGCAATGGCACGTATTGATGTGTCATCCTGGAGGAGTTAGACTGCCTGTGTGACCTTTTTATAGGGTCTAGGTATCTCCTCATGCTACCAGTAGTGACACTGACCCTAGTTAAATGCAAAACTAGTGAAAAACAGAGGAGTAGGGGGGAAAAAATGGCAGTGGCCACCCACCTGTATATAAAACCATTCCTATTTTGGAGGTCGTCTCATTGTTGCCCATCTACTGCACCTGTTAATTTCATTAACACCACAGCAGCTAATACTGATTAATAACCCTCCTGTTACTTAACTGACCAGATCAATATCCCAGGAGTTTAACCACATCCATACCGGCGCATAGTAATATGACGCCGGCAGGATGGCTTTACCGTTCCGGGCGGCCGTCATATGACGTCCGCCCGCTCTAGCTGCTACTGCGCGCCCCCCGGGGGCGCGCATCGCGGCGATCAGGGATGAGGCTCGTCCCTCGGACATAGCCCATCCCTGATCAAGGTAAACAGCCAATAGAAATTGGCTGTTTACCATGTGATCGGCTGTGTCCAATCACAGCCGGTCACAAATGTCAACAGAGAACACGGTAACTAGCTGTCACCGTGTTCTCCTCCTCACACACTGATCCTGTGTGAGGGAGATTGTGGTAACAGCTAGTTACCAAATACAGTGCACCCCAAACACACTGATTGCCCCCCCCCCCCCCAATAAAGAGCACCTGTAACTAGCCCATCAAAGTACCCGAGTACCTGTCACCAGCCCATCAGGTACTCTGATGACAGGTACTCGGGTACTCTGATGACAGGTACTCGGGTACTCTGATGACAGGTACTCGGGTACTCTGATGACAGGTACTCGGGTACTCTGATGACAGGTACTCGGGTACTCTGATGACAGGTACTCGGGTACTCTGATGACAGGTACTCTGGTACTCGGGTACTCTGATGACAGGTACTCTGGTACTCGGGTACTCTGATGACAGGTACTCTGGTACTCAGGTACTCGGGTACTCTGATGACGGGTACTCTGATGACGGGTACTCTGATGACGGGTACTCGGGTACTCTGACGGGTACTCGGGTACTTTGAGTACCTGTCAACGGAGTACCCGTCATCAGAGTACCTGTCACCTACCCATCAGAGTACCCGAGTACCTTCCACCTACCCATCAGAGTACCCGAGTACCTTCCACCTGCTCATCAGAGTACCTGACGCCTGAAGTACCCGAGTACTTGCCGCCTGCTCATCAGTACCCATCACTACCTATCACGTATCAGTACTGATCATCAGTACAGTATCACCTATCAGTATCAGTACTACTCATCAGTACCTATCACCTGCCTGTCACCTGCCCATCAGAGTACCCGAGTACCTGTCACCTGCCTATCGGAGTACCTGCCACCTGCTCATCAGTACCAGAGTACCTGTCGCCTGCCTGTCACCTGCCCAACAAAGTACCCGAGTACCTGTCACCCTTCATACAGCCACCATGTCCAAGTCCAAAAAGGTTTATATACGTCCTCCGTTTAAACCTAAATACCGGTGTTATGGAAGCAGATAGCTGCCATAACCCTGGTATTTTTTTAAACGGTGGACGGTTGGCTTTCTGATAAGGGTGGTCCCAGCGGCGGATTCGCCGTGGGATCACCCTTCCGGTATGGCGGAAGAGGTGCCCCCCCTCCCGCCGCGTCCGGTCCTTTTCCCCGCTTACTGGACCCGCCGGCAGCGGGGAAAACGATCCGGTCCCGGATCCTCACAGACAGGATGTTGAGTGAGGGCAAGCTTGCCCTCACTTGACTCTATGGTCTTGGAGGACCGGAGCTACGGAAAATATTGTTGCCTAGCAACCTATTTAAATGTCCTTTTTTTTTTTTTTTTCTTTTTTATTTTATATAATAATTCTTTTTTTTTTTTTCTATCTTTTAGTGTACTTGTGACATCTGAGGACTTTTTGACCCCAGATCTCACAAAAAAGAGGTCCTGTCGTGCCTTTTTCTATTACAAGTAATGTTTACATTTCTTGTAATAGAAATAAAAATGATCAATTTTTTTTTTTTGTTAAACGGTGTAAAAATAATAAATAAAATAAATAGTAAAAAAAAATTAAAGCGCCCTGTCCCCTTTAGCTCGCGCGCAGAACCGACGCATACGGAAACCCCGCCCACATATGTAAACGGTGTTCAAACCACACATGTGAGGTATCGCCGCGATCGTTAGAGCAAGGGGAATAATTTGAGCCCTAGACCTCCTCTGTAACTCAAAGATGGCAACCTGTAGAAATTTTTAAATTGTCGCCTATGGGGATTTTTAAGTACCAAAGTTTGTCGCCATTCCGTGAGCGTGCGCAATTTTGAAACATGACATGTTGGGTATCTATTTACTTGGCGTAACATTATCTTTCACATTATGGAAAAAAATTGGGCTAACTTTACTGGTTTCTTATTTTTTAATTAAAAAAAGTGAATTTTTTCCAAAAAAATTGCGTTTGGAAGACCGCTGTGCAAATACGGTGGGATAAAAAATATTGCAATAATCTCCATTTTAATCTCTAGGGTCTCTGCTAAAAAAAAATATATAATGTTTGGGGGTTCTAAGCAGTTTTCTAGCAAAACAACTGATTTTAGCTTGTAAACACCAAATGTCAAAAATAGGCCTAGGCAAGTGGCTAGAATGCATGATGATGCTCCTTGGATGTTGGGCCCCTCTATATGGCTAGGCTGTGAAAAAGTCTCACACATGTGGTATTGCCATACTCAGGAGGAGTGGCAGAATGTATTTTGGGGTGTCATTTTTGCTGTGTACATGCTATGTGTTAGGAATATCCTATAAATTGACAACTTTGTGTAAAAAAAAAAAAAAGTTTTTATTTTTTTCCCACATTTTCCAAAAACTTGTGGAAAAAAATGACATGTTCAAAGGACCCATAATGCCTCATAGAATATACGTTGGAGTGTTTGCTTTCCAAAATGGGGTCATTTTGTGGACTTTTCCATTGTATTGGTGCTCTAGGGCAGTGGTTCTCAATTCCGGTCCTCGGGACCCACTAACAGGCCAGATTTTAAGTATTACCTTGGGGGATGCAGACTAGAATACTGCAATCACTGAGCAGCAAATGAGATCACCTGTGATGTAATTTAGTTATCTTGCAAACCTGGCCTGTTGGTGGGTCCCGAGGACCGGAGTTGAGAACCACTGCTCTAGGGCCTTGAAAAGTGTGATAGGTAGTAAGAAAGTTTTATGTGTATTTATGCTCCTAAAATGCCTTATGGTGCTACTTGGACATGGAGTCTCTTTTTGTGGCCAGGCTGTGTAACAGTCTCACACATGTGGTATCACCATACTCGGAAGGAGTAGCAGAATGAATTTTGGGGTGTCATTTTTGCTGTGTACATGCTATGTGTTAGAAATAGCTTATAAATTGACAACGTTTTAGGAAAAAAAAGAAAAAAACATTTTTTTCTTCATTTTCCCAAGAATTGTGGGAAAAAATTATAACTTCAAAAAACTCACCATGCCTCTTACTAAATACCTTGGACTGTCTACTTTACAAAAAGGGGTCATTTGGGGGGTATTTGTACTAGCCTGACATTTCAGGGCCTCAAGAAAGGAGATCAGTACATCTGGTGTGATCAATTTTCAGTAATTGGTACCATAGCTTCTAGACTCAATAACTTTCACACAGACTAAATAATATACACTAATTTGAGTTAATTTTACCAGAGATATGTAGCAGTATAAATTTTGGCCTAAATGTATGAAGAAAAATTTATTTTTTGCAAAATTGTATAATGGAAACTAAAAAAAAGTGTTTTTTTTTCAAAATTTTTGCTCTTTTTTTGCTTATATCACGAAGAAAAAAAACCCAGTTGTGATCAAATACCACCAAAAGAAAGCTCTATTTGTGTGAAAAAAATGATAAAAATTTTGTTGGGTTACAGTGTAGCATGACTGAGCAATTGTCATTCAAAATGTGAGAGTGCTGAAAGCTGAAAATTGGTCTGGGAAGGAAGGGGGTCTAACTGCTCTGTATGGAAGTGGTTAATTAACTTGATGTTATACTCCGATTAAAAAGTGTTCCTTTCATTTTTTTGAGCAGTGTATAATTACCTGTGTCATAGAGTGGAGAGACATTAGAACACCTGTCAGTTTTTAATGCTGTCTATGCCCCCATTAAGGCAATTCACCCTCGGTATTTGTCCTGTTTACAATTACCATTGAAAGCAAAAGAAAATGCCAACTTTTTTGTTGTCCCCAGAAAAGTAAGAAGGGTAATTTTTCCAAAGGGGATACTAGTACTGGTGACCTGGGGGTCCCCAAGTTTTTCTCTTAATTTGCACGGAAGTAAACCGTTTGAGGGACATCGGTTCCCTAAATGCCCTCCAGTGCTGCTAATCTGTGCCCACCAGTGCCATCTATCATTGCCCATCAGTGCCACCCAACAGTGCCCATCAGTGAAGGAGAAAAATTACCTGTTTGCAAAATTTTTTAACCAAATATGAAAAACGTTTGTTTTTTTTTTTTTTACATTTTCAGTCTTTATTTTTTTGCTAAAAAAAAAAAAAACAGTGGTGATTAAATACCATCAAAAGAAAGCTATATTTGTGTGGAAAAAAATAATTTCATTTGGGTATATTGTAGCATGATCGTGCAATTGTCATTCAGAGTCTGACAGCACTAAAAGCTGAAAATTGGCCTGGTCAGGAAGGGGGTATAGGTGCCAAGTAAGCAAGTGGTTAAAATAGTACTGCATACCATTGCTTGGATTAGGGTTGCCACCCCATCGCTTTAAAACCAAACTCATATTAATTGCACAAATTGATTGCAGATAAGGCACTAAGTGAGTTTAATTACCACCTTAAACTGCCACAGAACCTGTGTATTTATTGTGTTCAGTTTTAAAGGGGTTAAGCTGCCAACCCTAGCTTTAATACTGTTTCCTGATGAAACTGCCAGTAATATACTACTTGTCATAGGATGAGAGCATTTACTTTCCTTGAAAAGGGGTTTGGTTCCTCAGACCAAAAGGGGAAAGAAAGTGGGATTTTGTAGGCAAATAGTGAAATATGAAAATTTATTAGAAAATTATATACATCAAACAGTAAAATTGAGAAAGAATGTGGGTATGATACAAAATCATGTGGGTACTGTACAATCAACATTATGAACCATTTTACTTAAGACTCGGAGTGGTGATTCCCGGTTGTAGAACTGGGGTTCCGACGCGTTTCGGCATTAATGTAATAGCCTTAATCAAGGAAACAATCACCAAACTCTATGAAGTGAAAAGTGAAGAAAT
Source organism: Pelophylax lessonae (assembly GCF_965119305.1). Lineage (NCBI taxonomy): Eukaryota > Metazoa > Chordata > Amphibia > Anura > Ranidae > Pelophylax > Pelophylax lessonae. Next base: position 107,611,143 of record NC_138769.1, read on the forward strand.
AGCAAAAAATTAGTGCTGAACAAGTATATTACTGTATAATAATCACATCGTTTTTTCTGGTTGTGTACCTAAAATGCAGAGATGATTGTCCCCATTAGAAATCGGTGGGAGTGGTCTGTAGTCCGCAGCCCCCAGGGTTGCTACTGGATACTGAGCGGGTTTGGTCTGGAAAGTAAATGAGGTGTTGAGGCAGGCAAATTGCCAATTCTATATGTAAAAATTTAAATAAAAAAAGGGGATCAAATTACTGTGACCCACGGATGGTGTATCCAGATAGGTGGGGGTGGGTGTCCTGGGGTATATATGTATATATACCACTCTCATGCCCCAGATTTCCGGTCTTCTGAAAAATAGAAGAGGGAGTCTGTAGATATAACCAAGTTTTAAAGAACGTAGAAAAGATCATGTTTATAAAGGCTGAACAAGTGTTTTTTTTTTTTTTTTTTTTTTTTTTTTAACTTACCCTACAGATGTAACAAAACCCTTTCAATGGCATTTTTAAAAGACCAAAAGTGTTTCATTGTTGGTATTTACAGAGCAGCCTGAGATTTATCTGTGATGTGAAGGTTTTCTGAGGCTGCTGCTGGTCGGTGCATCTTATAGGTGGCTGTAATGCTTGTCTGCAGCATTTCCCCCACTTCTTCCCCCCCCCCCACAGATTCTCCTATATTACTGTATAGTAGATTGTATTGGTTCCCCTTGTCACCTGCAGCTGTTACTAAATTTCCAAGCATGCCCTATGTGCCCTCTCTTCAATGCTCAATTGTATATGTTACTTACTGACTGGAGCGCTAAGTTTTTTATTATTTTATGTGTATTTTCTTGTTCTAGATCTCATTACATGTTTGGACAAAGCAAGTCGGTTCTCACAACCTGAATACAGGTAACAGTTACATGTGGCAAAGTAGTTAAAGGCTCAGTCCACATTTGCAACCATGTGTTATGTTGCACCCATATTTAGGCTATCAATGTAGCTGGGATAGAGAGGAAAGTTTTTATTGGGGTCACTTGTATTGGTGATAACTCTCGAATGGGGGGGAAAAATTATAGAATATATATAATGTGGGGAAAAAAATTGAAAAAGTATTTAAACGTCTTGAAATGTTACACTTTTTGTCATGTTACAACCAAACACGTAAATGTATTTTATTGGGATTTTATGTGATAGACCAACACAAAGTGGCACATCATTGTGAAGTAGAAGGGAAATGATAAATGGATTTTACTTTTTTTTTTTTTTTTTTTTTGTAAATATGTGAAGTGTGGCATGCATTTGTATTCAGCCCCCTTTACTTTGATACCCCTAACTAAAATCTAGTGGAATCAATTGCCTGCAGAAGTCGCCCAATTAGTAAATAGTCCACTTGTGTGTAATTTAATCTCAGTATAAATACAGCTGTTCTGTGAAGCCCTCAGAGGTTTGTTAGAAAACCTTAGTGAACAAACAGCATCATAAAGAGCAAGGAACACATCAGACCAGTCAGGGATAAAGTTATGGAGAAGTTTAAAGCAGGGTTTGATTATAAAGAAAAAAAATATCCCAAGCTTTGAACATCTTATGGAGCACTGTTCAATCCATCCGAAAATGGAAAGGGTATGGCACAACTGCAAATCTACCAAGACTTGGCCATCCACCTTAACTGACAGACCGGTCAAGGAGAGCATTAGAGCAGCCAAGAGTCCCATGGTAACTGGAGGAGCTGCAGAGTTCCACAGCTCAGGTGAGAGAATCTGGCCACAGGGCAACTATTAGTCGTGCACTCCACAAATCTGGCCTTTATGGAAGAGTGGCAAGAAGAAAGTCGTTGTTGAACAAAAGCCATAAGAAGTCCTGTTTGCAGTTTGCAAGAAGCCATGTGGGGGACACAGCAAACCTGTGGGAAAAAAGTGCTCTGGTAAGATGAGACCGAAATTTGAACTTTTTTGGCCTAAAAGCATAATGCTATGTGTGGCTGAAAATGGAACACTACACATCACCCTGAACACACCATTCCCACTGTGAAAAACCCTAAACATACAGCCAGAGCTACAATGGAATGGTTTAGATCAAAGCATATTCATGTGTTAGAATGGCCCAGTCAAAGTCCAGACCTAAATCCAAGACCAGACTTAAAAATTGCTGTCCAAAAGCTCCCCATCCAACCTGACAGAGCTTGAGCTATTTTTCAAAGAGGAATGGGAAAAAATGTCCCCCTCTAGATGTGCAATGCTGGTAAAGACATACTCTAAAAGACTTGCAGCTGTAATTGCAGCGAAACGAGTTTCTACAAAGTGTTGACTCAGGGCTGAATACAAATGCAGGCCACACTTTTCACATATTTATTTGTAAAAAAAAATCTAAAAACCATCTATCACCACTTTGTGTTGGCCTATCACCTGAAATCCCAATAAAATACATTTTACGTTTTTGGTTGTAGGGGTATGAAAACATTCATGTTGTAAGCCCCCGTTCACACTGGGGCGATCCGACTTCCCCAGGCGACCACACAGGTCGCGGCACGCTGCTAGCACCGCGACCTCGGAGTGGCCGGCACAGACTTCATAACGTTGAACTCTATGCAGGTCACTCCGGGTCGCCCCAACGAAGCTCCGGACCTTTTTTCTTTGTCGGAGCGACTTGTGTCGCTCCTATTAGAACAGGTCCATAGCTTCTGTATGGCAGGCGACCTGTGAGGCGACCAGGTCGCCTCACAGGTCGCCCCAGTGTGAACGGGGGCTTAAGAGCAGTGCTGATTTATTTATTTATTTTTTTTAAGCTCGTACCCATGCAAACAATCTAGTCCAGCCATACGTGGATCGAAATTCAGCAGGGGCCAGCCGAATTTCAATCCATGCATTGGCACCCTGGTTGTACAGAAGTGGACCTACTGATCGGCTTCTGTACAACCAGCCTGTCGGGTTTTTCCTGAACGATCAGTGCCTCTGGCTATAGCCAGCAGCACTGATCATTGTATTCTGATGGTGGGGAAGGCTCCCTGCCGTTGGCACACAATAGCACAGTGGAAGGATTTCCCCATCCACATTAATTGTGTGGTTTGGGGAATCTGATAATTTTGAATGTATGGGCTGCCTAAGCTTCACTGCTAATTTACTGTTCAATTTTTAGCAATACCATTATATCTTATTTGTTGTTTTACCATTCTTGTTCCATATGCGTAGTCTCTTAATTTTCTTGTAATTTTTATCCTGCAGAAAATACTGCCCTGCTGGATGTCTGACACCTTTTGGGGAAATCTCAGGGACCATTCCTCTTGGCTATAGGGATGTATGTATTCTGTTTTCTTCTCTTCTAATTTTTGCAGTTTTCCGTTTTGAGGTCATTTCTTTACCAACAATAACATATAATCTAAAACCCATTCTAACTAGTAGTAGTAGTACACTTTTGTGTTTTCTGTTGCCGCACCCTTTTATGTTTATCATCAAGTGATCCACGTCTTTTACTTCTTTGCATACTTGTGCCATATTAGTTACTCAAGGCGTTAGCAATTTGACAGGCCTACAATTTTACCCTCCATATTTCTTATAGGACAGGCTTACTTTAAGCCAAGGCAAGAAACAGAAGTTGAAGTTTTTATTGACATTTTAAAGAAGCCGTAACCATTTCAAGGGGAGACTGGTGGGCTTAGCCTACACTTGTAATCATACTTTTGCAGTAGTGATGTGATATTTCTCTCCCACTTTTTTTTCTCCGTTTTCTTGATGTTGGAAGATTCCATGTAGACAATAGGGCTGACACCAGATTCTGACACAAAAGGCAGCCAGTCGGCAAAATAACATTTAATTAAAGAGGCTGTAGTCCCACCCAGTAGCAGCGAGGAAAGTTGTCACAGTTGGACTTGTAAAAAAAAATGGAGGGTACTTTGACAAGCACAGTTGCAGTGTTTCTTAGAATGCTTTCCTAATGCTCTGAGTACGTTTTGCTCGGAGGCATTCTTTAATTGAAAACCTAATGCGTCTTCGTCTCAAGCAATATGGGGATTTTACAGTTATTCATCAGGGCTGTGTGCCGGTTCGTTCACATTAATTAAACTGATGGGATTACAGAGCATTCTTTTTAATGAGCTGCAAGTATCAGGGTTTAAAAGTTCATAAAGTTCATGGGTTTTTTTTCTGGGAAGTCTGTATAATGTAGCTTTTTTTTTTTTTTTTTTTTTTTTTTTTTTTTTTTTATATTTTTTTTTATACTGGAAAACAGTTGTTCTATCCACATGGTTAATTGCAAAAACATGTTTCCTTCAAGTGATTCTTAAAGAAGCCCTATAACTTTTTATAGTTTTCACCAGTACCAGAAGTAGTAAACATTCTATGTACAGTGGCAGCCTAAAATAGAATACAGACAAAATGTTGGGGTGGTAGAGAATGACGTGTGTATATGTATGTATGTATGTATGTATGTATATATATATATATATATATATATATATATATATATATATATATATATATGTATATATATATGTATATATATATGTATATGTGTATATATACGCAAACCTGACCTGTTTGAATACTTGACTAGTCAGTCAACTAGCACTCTTAGTAGATACAGTAGAATGCCAAGCTGTGTCTCACTATTTTCACCACAAGAGGCAGGAATACCCAAGTCATCTGATATGCATTCAGGTCCAGGGTTCCCGACCCTGCCCTTTCCCGGCTTGTAAAGCTGGATACATACTATACAATTTTCTTTAGATATTTTTCCTTTAGATTTACCAAAACCATATAATATGAGGTCAGACCTAAACACTTTCAATTTATATGCAATCAGGCAGGCCCTTGCATAACATAATTGAAGGGAAATCTACCAACAAAAGTTGTATAGTGTGTATCCAGCTTAAGCCTCACTGTTTGCCAATGATGCTGCCCATAACAACAGAGGGCCATTAGTGAGGCTTACAAGATTGGAGGGTGTGGGATCAGGCTCCCTGATACAGCAATTCAGGAGGTAAGAAAACATTGGATCAAGGACCCAGATGTGTACACCTTTAGGTTTAGTACCAAAAGTTTTTTTTTTTTTTTGATCATCAATATAATACTATGAGTGACACAATTGGCTTAAAGTGATTGTAAAAGATCATCTTTGGGAACAAAAAACCCATTCAGTGTAAAATACATTATATTACCAAAAGTATTGGGATGCTTGCCTTTACACGCACATGAAAGTTAATGGCATCTCAGTGTTAGTCCGTAGGGTTCAATATTGAGATGGCCCACCCTTTGCAGCTATAACAGCTTCAACTCTTCTGGAAAGGCTTTTTCACAAGGTTTAGGAGTGTGTCTGCAGGAATGTTTGACCATTATTCCAGAAGAGCATTTGTGAGGTCAGGCACTGATGTTGGACTAGAAGGCCTGGTTTGCAGTCTCCGCTCTAATTCATCCAAAAGGTGTTCGGTTGAGATCAGGGTTCTGTGCAGGCCAGTCAATTTCCTCCACCCCAAACTCGGTTATCCATGTCTTTATGGACCTTGCTTTGTGCACTGGTCCAAATAAATTGGTAGAGGGGGGTATTATGGTGTGGGGTTGTTTTTCAGGGGTTGAGCTTAGCCCCTTCGTTCCAGTGAATGAAACGCTTAAGACGTCCGCATACTAAAACATTTTGGACAGTTTCATGCTCCCAACTTTGTGAGAACAATTTGGGGTTGGCCCCTTCCTGTACAAACTTGACTGAGCACCAGTGCACAAAGCAAGGTCCATAAAAACATGGATGAGTGAGTTTGGGGTGGAGTAACTTAACTGGTCTGCACAGTCCTGGCCTTACCCTGATCGATCACCTTTGGGTTGAATTGGAGAGGAGACTGAAAGCCAGGCCTCCTTGTCCAAAATCAGTGCCTGACCTCACAAATGCACTTCTGGAAGAATGGTCAAAAATTCCTATAGACACACTCCTAAACCTTGTGGAAAAGCCTTCCCAGAAGAGTTAAAGCTGCAAAGGGTAGTCCATATTGAACCGTACGGACTAAGACTGGGATGCCATTGACGTGCATGTAAAGGCAGGCGCCCCAATACTTTTGGTAATATAGGGCAGAAATGAAAGGCAAAACATTTTGGTAGATTTTTTTTTTTTATCACATTCCCTCTGTTCTCAGCTGCATAAGAGCTACGGGGAGGAGGAGAAGCAGCAGCACACTGAGATTGCCAGTGAATAGCTGTGCAGTGGGGACGTGTCAGGACAAGTCTGACTTTTGGAGGAGAGCTAAACCACAGTGTGCTCTCCTGCTTAGTGTGGTCAGTTTTTAGCAGGGACACCAGGGATTTCTCATAAAGGAAGCAATACAAAGAGCACAGGATACTTTCTCATACATAATACAGCAGGCACATATCCGGAATATGAAATGTTGGGGTAATAAACGCTTTAAACCTGGCTATACTCTCCAACATTTTTTCATAAAGTAAAATGATAAAGATCTATGCACAGAATAAACCATTTTCCTAGCAGGTCACTGTTACCCTATCTGACACAACTCTTCCATAGACTAGAGCGTCTTCTTGCAGCCTTCCCCTTCCCTACCTGTGCATATATTACAAGCATAGCCCTAGATTTACCCCAATGGTTCAAGGGATGGGAAGCTGTAGAAACAGAAACACGCATCTTTCTGAAATGTTTTTATGCTCTGCTTACCCAACACCTTTAAAAGAATCCTATAATAGGAGAAATATGGAGGCTTCCATTGCTCATCTGTCCATTTGAAAATGCTACTTGCCTTGCAGTCCTGCTGATGCTTGGACTTAAATATGTTTTTGAGTCACTGGCCTGGAATAAGCCTGAGTAAAGGAATTCAGATTTTTTGTTTCACGTACTTGTCTATTCCTGGTCAGTGACTCAGTAGTATTAAAGCTGAATATTTTCAAAAGGAGGCCAGCAATGGCATCCCACATATTTCTGGGTGAACTTGTGCATTTAGTTTCTCTTGACCAAACAAATTCCAGTTTTCACTATTCATCTGATTTTGAATGGCTAGTTTGAGCATGGCAGGTGGTCACTACATATGTTGAGAAAGGTTTGTTATGCTATTTGAGGGGAAGATGGGAAAAAAGATTTTTGACAGTTGGAATATAGCCACCGACTATCGATTTTGTTGTAAATGTCCATTGTTGATTATAAAGAATTGATATTCTCTTCTATAATGTAACTCTGCTTTTCTTTATTTTTTTTTAGTCGTCATTGCTATGTATGGCGGGCATACATGCTGGAGTTGTATCTAATGCACTTGGAGGACCAATCAGTGTTGTTATTAGTAATGGTATTGCGTATTATGACACTGCTCAGGCAAACAACATTACATCTAAAGTGTAAGTACTTTTAAGTGTGCTTCAGACATCTCCTCCCTCTGTACCGGTCTACCCGTACACTGGTTGCTTTGAGAAACGGTTACAGTGGACCTGTCACTAGAGAAAATTGTGACTTACTTGCCAGATAACATCTTGAGAAGTTAATTTCTCTAACGCCCTCTGACAGACGCAGCCACTTCATAGTTTCCTCACAAATGGGTAATGCGCCCTACTTACAGGAGTAAGACTAGGCAGTGAAACTATTAGAAAAACTTTTCACTAGACACACCCTTAAGGGCTGTCCTATCAGACATTACCCCAGACACACCGTGCTTACTAATCAGTTTTTAGCTGCCTAGTGTTAGGAGTAGGACCTAGGTTTCCCTGCTGGGACTCTGGTCTCAGTTTATTTTCTTTGAGAAATGTTTAATTTTCTTTACTCACTATCACTAGCTAGTGTCAGGGGGATCCTCCTGGTATACTACAAGCGACAGCCGGGTTGGGGTTTCGCACTGGATAATCTAGATGATTATGGACTCCCAGCCTTTCCAACGAGCGTGAGCAGGTTGTTGTCCGCTCAGGCCTCGGCACGACGGTGCCCCGACGGTTGGGGACAAGCCTGCTAACAGAGTTTTTCGCTGGGACGCATCACCCTGGAACGCCCTGAGTTGCAGCGTACCCTTCTTGGCTGGCAGCACCCCCACTCCGTGTGGGAGGCGAGCTGCCTCTGAGCGGAGCCCGCGATCCATGGTATGGTGAGTGATGCTGCCCCCCCCCCCATGTCCCTGGGACAGTCATCGGTGGGGAAGATGGGGGCCCACTCCTGGGGATGTCAGAGCTGCGGTCTCTTTAAGATCCCCCTTGCCTGTCAGGACAGGTCCGGCCCTCTCTGCTCCTAATGGGGGCCCTATAGCGGCGTCTAACGCCGGGGGGGGGGGTATATGGCTACTACCTTGTCCTGGGGGGTTCCCTGTGGTGGATTGCCGCGGTGGCCTTGTTCCCTGGGCTCCTGATCGCTGGCGCCATGTTCAGGCGTCATTTTGGGTGTGGACAGCCAGGCTGCATCAATGTAAGGGCAGCAGCCATTTTCGTCCTTGCTGTGTGTTTGGCGCCATTTTCGGGCGCCATCTCTGATGTTGGCCATTTTCCCTGTGCTTTTCCTATACTTTCCTATGGCAAAATGTTAATGTGTCTCAGGTGGGTTCGGCCTCTAGTGATATTTGGTCACTTCCTCCCAGGACTTTTAACTTGCAGGCGGCATGGAGAACGGTTGATGATCCAGTTAAGACACAGTAAGGGGTCTTCAGACCCTTTGGGCATTCTTCAGACCCATTTAGCTCTTATCAGTTTGGCTACTAGCTAAAGGGGGGACTCCTGCGGTAGCGCAGTTTAGCGGTGCGGACCGCTATTGCGGATTTAAAGGGCCAGTGTACTTTTTTTTTTTTTTTGTCTAATTGCCAACATGGAGTCCCAGAGTGATAATTTCCCCACTGATCTTGTGTGTGCATCCGGGACATCCGGGTCGCCTTCCCTAGCATCTCTGTCTGCAGCCATTGAAACTCTGGCGTCCAAGGTTGATCTTGTCATGTCACAAGTTCCTATTCAAAAACGGCTGATACCCTCTCAATCTTCTGATTCAGAGCCTGAAGTGGATGCCACGGACACTGCCCTCCCTGAGGGATCCCTGTCCTCCCATTCGGACAGCGAGGAGGAGTCCTCAGCTGCAGCGCGGAACCGCGCTTTGGTGGAAGCACTTGTTCGCTCTGTCAGGGAGACTTTGCATATTGATGATGAGCCCACACAGTCAGGAAGGCGGGTTGTCTTCGGCTCCCGCAAAGCCCAGAAGTCGGGTCAGGTTTTCCCTTGCCCCGAGGAGGTTCACATGCTGGCGGTGCCCAAGCTTTTTCGGCGCTGTTACCCTTTTGCTGACTCATTTTCCAATCGCTGAACAGTGTCCCCTAAGGTGGACCACACTGTTTCCCGGTTGAATAAATCCACGGTGGTTCCCGTGGAGGGCTCCCCGGTGTTTAAGGCCCTGGTGGACAGGCACATGGAATCTTTCCAGCCACCTACACTTGGTGGCGGGCTCACTCCTCCCTCAAGCCTGTGTTTGCCTCCGTGCTTGTTTCTCATACGGTCACGGAATGGATTAAGGTGCTTAAGAGCAACCTGCTGGCGGAGTCTGTTCCCCCCCGACTCTCATCAAGCTCACGGATCAAGTGGCCCAGGCCATGGTTTATCTGCGACGTGGCTCTGAACCAGGCTCCCCTGGTTGCAAGAGTATCTGCGGTGGGGATTGCTTTTCTTCGCATGGTATGGCTGAAGAGCTGGTCGGTGGACCAAGCTTCTAAGAAAACAGTGTCTGATCTCCCCTTTTTGGGGGGAACGGCTTTTTGGTGACTCCTTGGATGAGTTAATCAAGGGTCTCAAGGGGGTAAGAGTACTCTTCTACCCCAGTCCGGGAAGGTAAAGCACCCCGCGGTAAGTGGGGTCCCTCCTTCAAGGCTCACCAGGGGCTTTTTTGTGCCTCGGGCACAGGAAAAGGGTAAACCGTTCAAAGCCTCCGGCGGAACTAAGAAGCTTAGTCAGATAAGGCTCCTCCGAGGAGATCCCCTTTCCCGCCGTGGGATCTAAATATGGTTTTGTCCGTTCTGCAACGGTCTCCCTTTGAGAATATCAGAGATATCTCTCTGCCTTTGCTGTCTCAGAAATTGCTTTTCTGGTGGCTATCACCTCTGAGTTGGTGGCTCTGTCTTGCCGTTCGCCTTATCTGGTCATTCATAGGGATAAGGTTGTTCTACGGCCCAAACAATCTTTTCTTCCTAAGGTGGTGTCTGCCTTCCACCTTAATAAGACATTATTTTGCCTTTGCTTTGCGCGAAGCCCATGCATTCCAAGGAATTTGCTCTGCATTCGCTGGATGTGGTTCGGGCGATCAGGGTTTACCTGTCGGCCACAGAATCTTTTTGGACGTCTGATTCCCTGTTTGTCCTTCCTGAGGGACCTCGTAAGGGTTTGGCTGCGTCCCCTGCAACCATTTCCAAGTGGATCAGACAGACGATTGTTCAGGCCTATTCACTAAAGGGTCAGGTGCCTCCATTCCCTGTGAAGACGCATTCTACTAGAGCTCTGAGTGCCTCTTGGGCTTTTCGCCATCAGGCTTCGGTTGCTCAGGTGTGTAAAGCGGCGACCTGGTCGTCTGTGCACACTTTTACAAAATTCTACAAGATTGATTTGATGGCATCCTCGGATGCTTCCTTTGGCTGCAAGGTTTTGCAGGCTGCTGTTTGCTGAAGAGAAACGGTCTCTTCATGGGGTGAATTTTCATTTTGGGGTTAGCTCCTGTTGGTTGAGCTCCTGTTGCCCTGTTAGCTACGTAGTTTTCTGGCCTTGATGGATCGTTACCGTTTTGTTGGTTGCGTTCTTCCCACCCCTCATGCCTACACTGACATCCCATTTGTGAGGAAACTATGAAGTGCCTGCGTCTGTCAGAGGATGTAAGAGAAAATAGAATTTTTGTAAGAACTTACCGTAAAATGCTTTCCTCTGAGTCCTCTGACAGACGCAGCCCCTCTATTTTGGGGTTGGTTGGCTTTTTCCTTCGTGCTTACTAATCAGTTTCGTAGGAAGCAGTGATGTGTCTGGGGTAATGTCTGAGGGGACAGCCCCTAAGGGTGTGTCTAGTGAAAAGTTTTTCTAATAGTTTCACTGCCTAGCCTTACTCCTGTAGAGGGCGCATTAACCATTTGTGAGGAAACTATGAAGTGGCTGCGTCTGTCGGAGGACTCAGAAAATAATTTTACGGTAAGTTCTTACAAAAATTCTATTTTTGCACACTACATGGGCCAACAGGCCAAAGAAGATGCAGCATATAAAAACTGACTTAGAAACATAATTTCAAGCATTCTGGTATGCTTGCTGCTTCCACAAATGATATACACTTTTCTATAGATTGCAGGGGCAAGTAGAAAGGCACACACTTTGTTGTGGAATACAGGCAGCCCGACATAATTCCTACGCTTGCTACAAACATGAGCTTCAAGAATGCCTGTATTGACATTTTGAAATTTGATGTGCTGAACTCGTCAGTGTGATTAAAATATGGTGTGTCTGCTTTTGACTTGGATCTCATTAAACTTGCCAGCAAGCAGACTATTGGTAAACCCTCATTTTGATTTTTACCTACAGGTAAATATCTATAAAGGTAAAATGTATAAAAGGTTATAATAAAGTTTACCTGTAGGTAAAATGAATATCTCCTAAATGTGTACAAGTTAGGAGATATTCCAGCGAGCAGCAGCCAGTGACTTCACCGGCACATGCACTCTAAAGGATCGGCATACCAGTGTCGTTCCTTCAAAGCTGTGTATCGTGGCCAAGACTCCTATGTGCACGCGTGGGAGTGATGTCATTGCGGCTCACTCATTCAAGCGGCTGCAGTCCGCGAACCCAGAAGAAAGACCAGGTGAAGAGGGAAGCCTCTGCAGAGGTGGCAACGTGCCTCTGGAGGGCTTAATTTCAAGGGAAGTCTTTCATAATGTGCTAATATGTGGTGCATACTAGCACATTAAAAGTTTACTACTGCTTTAATGTTAGGGTAGCCTGTAAGCTTGCGTTGGTTCTTTGCCTCTTTTGTCATGTGATTGCTAATAGAAGTCACATGCAACTAGACTTGTTCTGTAACCTTGAGGATATTTTGAAGGTTCTCTTAAGCAGCTTCTGCAGTTCAAAACTTGAATAAGCTGTAAATCCTTTTTTTACATTACAGAACAAGTCAAGTTAAAATATGGCTAAACTGCAATAGACAATAAAAAGGTGCTAGGCGCAAAGTTCTTAAGTTCCGTAACTCATAGCAGACGAGCAGAGATTAAGGCAAGACAATACAGGGGGGAACGGGTACCTATTTTTGACAGGTACCCTTCCCCACTTCCGGGATACGGCGACGCGGAGCCGTCCCTCGGAAGCTGGGCTCCCTCCTCCGCCGCCGAGCCAGTAGGAATGCACAGCGCTCTTCGCGCATGCGCAGTAGGGACCCGCCCGAGAACATGGAAACATCAGCTGCGGTGCCGATATCGCTGGACTCCAGGACAGGTAAGTGTCCTAATATTAAGTCAGCAGCTACAGTATGTGTAGCTGCTGACTTTTAATTTTTGGAGGGAGAGGCGAAACTCTGCTTTAATTTGCAAATTACAGCACTTTCATACACTAAACCAGCCACTATTGAAACATTTGTAAATGTAATTGATAATTTGTAAGTTAATTCTTTAAAGCAGGGATCCTCAAACTACGGCCCTCCAGCTGTTGCAGAACTACACATCCTATGAAGCATTGTAAAACTCTGACATTCACAGACATGATGAGAATTTTAGTTTCCAAACAACTGGAGGGCTATAGTTTGAAGTCCCCTGCATTAAAGTGTTCATAAATGTACCATTTTTATTATAACAAACATGTTATACTTGTGCCAGCTCTGTGCAGTGGTTTTGCACAGTGTGGCCCTGAACCTCCCCTTCTGGAGCCCCCGCCGGCGATTTTGGTTCCTCCTCCTATTCTTCATGCTATGGGGGCACACACTGCCAAGATGTGTAGGTCTTTGGAGATGCGCTCCATAGACGCACACAGTGGGGCTCTGCTTCCTCCTCACTGCATTTGATTGACAGCAGCCAATGGCTCCTGCTTCTGCAGAGACCCTGTGTGAAGAGAGTGCGAGCGCTGCATTTCTTCTTTCTTCCTGTTTCACACATGGAAGGGGGAGGGCAGAAAGCTATACAACATTTTTTACCCTAAAGCATTCGGTGCTTTTTTTTGGCTTGGGAACCGCTTTAAGGCGCGGTGTTAACATTTGCATTTAGTTATGCATAGGCCAGCACTTACTAATGCAGCTCCTTACACAATTAACCTGCTGGTTTCGGAGCTCTTCTCTACTCGACAAGGCTGGCATAGATGGTGTACAGGTGTAACTAGTGGATAAATTCACCTACACTTGGAAGCACCTTGTATTAATGCAAAGGGTACGGTTCTGTGTTTGTATATTATTTTTTAAGCTTATTTAAATACCTTTTTCCAATTATGTAATGTTTTTGTGTATTTCTCACAGGGGTCCTTTGTCTACAACTCTCTTCACATTCAAGACTACTGGTATGTGTTTTGCATGGTTTTCCTCAATGAATAGGTGAATGGCAAGTGGCACATATATTACAAGAAATCTGTATCTATTGCTGAAAACGGTGTTGTATAAAACTGCCTAGATAGAACCTGAACCCAAAAGGTGACCTAATTAAGGTTTACGGAGTAAGATATGATGTATGAGAGCAATTCTCAGTTGTGTTGTGGAGTGGGATAAATTCTATAGAATGTATTTTATCAATGACTGTGTTTTTATTGTTTTATTTTACTCTGCACCCACATCCTCTTTTGTTTAGGTTGTTACGGGACTCTCGGAATGGAATATGGGGCTATTCCAGAATCCCAGATAAGCTCCTCTTCAGTTCTGGAGTGGACAGATCACACTGGGCAGCATAATGTCTGGAAGGCTGACAAAGCAAGGCTGAAAAAACCTGGGCCGCCTTGGGCTGCATCATTTGCTGATGAGCATCAGTGGCTGCAAATTGATCTGAACAAGCCGACAAAAGTCACAGGTTCGTATGAAACTAGGATTGATGTCAGGGCTTTTCCAAGAATTGAGAAGACAGATTTTCCCTACTCAGTGAGAAATGTTTTATATATACATGACGGTCTAAGTGCAGGGTGCAAAAATCTATAAACACTTTGTGATTGAGTGCTAAAATAAAGGCTGGCATACAAAAAATCTTAACATTTTGTATGAAATAAATTTGTAACCATATACATGCTGTGAGCTGTAATACTGTGTACATTTAAAAGCATAATTGACTTGCAGGTTTTAACAGTCGATGTGTAGAAACCACAAAAATATTTTTTATATGGATAGTATATAAGATAGTGCAGCAGCGCTTTTTTCATGTTTTGAAGCATTTTGGCGAATGGACCCAATTACAGGGCCCACATTTCACTACAGTGCCATATTCTTTCTGTAGGAAATGCTTATTGGCAGTTGGGATTTTGTGTGTTGGCAGTTGAGTGATTTTTTATTTTTTTTTCCTATTTCCATCCTTAGTGCTGAAGGTGATTTTCTTTAACTACCTCAATACTGGGCACTTAAACCCCCTTCCTTCCCAGACCAATTTTCATCTTTTAGCACTGTTGCATTTTGAATGACAATTGCGCGGTCATGCAACAATGTACCTAAACCAAATTTGTGTCATTTTTTCCCCACAAATAGTGCTTTCTTTTGGTGGTATTTGATCACCGCCAGGTTTTTTCTTTTTTGGTGCACAAATAAAAAAAGACAGAAAAGTTTGAAGAAAAAAAAAAGTTTTTTTATAAAATTTTGTGAACAGATACGTTTTTTCCTGCACTGATGACGCCGCACTGACAGGCACTGATGAGGTGGCACTGATGAGGTGGCACTGATGAGGTGGCACTGATGAGGTGGCACTGATGAGGTGGCACTGATGAGGTGGCACTGATGAGGTGGCACTGATGAGGTGGCACTGATGAGGTGGGCACTGATGAGGTGGGCACTGATGAGGTGGGCACTGATGAGGTGGGCACTGATGAGGCGGGCACTGATGAGGCGGGCACTATGAGGCGGGCACTATGAGGCGGGCACTGATGGGCGGGCACTGATGGGCGGGCACTGATAGGCGGCGCTGATGGGCACTGATAGGCGGCGCTGATGGGCACTGATAGGCGGCGCTGATGGAGGGCACTGATGGGCACCGATGGGGGGCACTGATGGTCACCGATGGGGGGCACTGGTGGGCAATAATGGGCACTGGTGGGCGGCACTGGTGGATGGCAATAACGGGCACTGGTGGGCAGCACTGATATATGGCATTGGTGGGCAGCACTGATAGGAGGGCACCACTGGCAGGCTGTTTGCCATCCCTGGTGGCCATGGTGGGCATCCCTGGTGGTCATGGGTGGGCATCCCTGGTGGCTCTAGTGGCACCCCACCCCCCCAGGGCTGCACTGGTAATCAATGTTCTGATTACCAGCACAGACCCCCCCTGTGATCAGTGAGTACTTAGAAATACTCACTGATCACCCCAGCTCCAGTATCGATCCTCTTCTTCTCCTCCCTGACAGGATCTGTCAGGGAGGAGAAGAGATCTAAGCCGTTACAACGGCTGTATTTACATTGCATGACGGCTGTGATTGGACACAGCCGTCCTGTGATCAGGAGGGCCAATCACAGGGCCCTCCTGAAGCATCTTGTTGCGCTGTGTCCGAGGGACACAGGCACATCGAGATCGCGCCGCTGCGCGTGCACGCGGCGGCACGATCTCGCTCCTTCTGAAGGACGTTCCGGAACGTCCATTCAGAAGGACGAGACTCCCACCCGGCCGTATATGTACAATGGCCGGGTGGGAGGTGGTTAAAGTATATCTAAAATCAAAACCTTTATTGGTAATACTTTATACTTTTTTTTTTTTTGTACTTTATTAGGTTATTTTTATTCTTCCCTCAGTTTTACACTCTAGTGTTGCCATCATAAAATGCTAATAAAATGTCCAACCTCTTCTTTCCGCAGGTATTATAACCACTGGATCCACAATATCAACGTATAACTACTATGTTTCATCCTACAAAATAGAGCACAGTGAAGATGGTCTCAGGTGGACAGTTTATAAGGACCCCAATACAGATAGAGAGAAGGTAAATCTTGCAGAAGCGGACAATGGGTAAATGACTTCCATTGTTGTGCAATTCCTGTACCAAAATGATAGCTCTTGGAACCAAAATTTCACTTCAGACCTTTTTTAGCATTGATATTTGACTTTAAAAATGATCTTTGTGATATGAGTGGCATTACAGTACAACAATGATGCCAATACAAAAATATCCTTCCATGTTTATAATTGAGCAGGGGTCAAGTTCACTTCAAAGCCCAATGGTAACGTCTTGTACAAAGTGAGTCAGGTTGGATCAAAAAGATTGTAATTGTCCTGTGAGGGCAGTGGTCTCTCTACAGCAGTCCAACACGCCCTCTGCCACATTACAACTACAACACTGCAATCCTCAACATTTACACACCCTGTTGATTACAGCACTATAGTTGTGGCCATGGAAGGGAGTGTATCAGGCTGCTGTTCAGGGACCAATGCCCTTACACAAAGCAGAGTTTTTAAGCTGCATCCCTTGGCCCGGGCATAGGACTTTTTCACTGGAGCTAGGTAGGCATTCAAAAAAAAAAAGACAATTAACCATTTTAATTCACCTTACACCTTTCAACCCAGCTATTTGATTATTAGAAGGTTGGCGTCCCATACACATGACCAACAAATATTGGACTCCAGGTCACAGGGACGAGTAAAATAAATCCAAACTGGTGTCAGGTGTGCTTGTGTGAACTCGCTCCAGCACTGTACCACAGCCTCTATTCCTCGAATAGCTCAGAAGTATTAAGATCCTAGTCCGAACCCACCTGAGCTATCTCGCCAGTAAACGGTCACTGCATAAAGCCAATTGTAGGCAGTCGAGGCATATAATGCCTTGAAAAAGTATTCACACCCCTTGACATTTTCTACATTTTGTCCTGTTACAACCAAAAACGTAAATGTATTTTATTGGGATTTTATGTGATAGTCCAACACAGTGGCACATAATTGTGAAGTGAAAGAAAAATGATATCGTTTTCAAAATATTTTGCAAATAAATATCTGAAAAGTGTGGCGTGCATTTGTATTCAGCCCCCCTTCTCCCTTGACCTGTCTTGTGTGCTCCTTGGCCTTAAAGAAGCGGTTTGTTCACTAAAGCTGGATACACACTATCCAACTTTTGTTGGTAGATTTCCTTCAGATTTACCTTTTCTATGTAGTGCACGGGCCTGCCAGATTGCATACAAATTGAAAGTGTTTAGGTTTGACCTTATATTATATGGTTTTGGTAAGTCTAAAGGGAAAAAGTCTTCAGAAAATCTTATAGTGTGTATGGCCCATTAGGTTCTTTAACAAACCTCTGAGGGCTTCACAAAACAGCTGTATTTATACGGAGATTAAATTACACACAGTTGGACTTTTTTTTGCCAATTAGGGGACTTCTGAAGAAAATTGGTTCCACTAGATTTTAGTTAGGGGCATCAGAGTAAAAAAAACTTTGAAAACCATTTATCATTTTTCTTCCACTTCAGTTATGTGCCACTTTTTTGTTGGTCTATCACATAAAATCCCAGTAAAATACATTCACGTTGTTGGTTGTAACATGGCAAAATGTTGAAAATTTCAAGGGGTATGAATACTTTTTCAAGGCACTATGCCTTACCCTGCATCCCCACATATACAAGGGCATGTATACATATGGCAGGATGGAGAATTCCTCAGCTGCTTATGATTTGGCTTTGTGCAGTGACAAGATGTAGCTCAGGTGGGTTTAGACTAGGAATTTAACTTTCCTGAGCTCATCCCTGCTCTCCTCTATACTTCAGATTAGCAAAACAGTGTTTTGGACCTTCAGGAGATTATCAATTTTAGCCTGATATCTGATTGTCTGCAGGTGAGTCCATTCCTGCAGACCAAGAGTGATGAATGGTTATCTGACTTGGGGGAACGAGAAGAGAAAGTGTGGGAGCAAGTGGATAAGTCCCCTAGATGTGCAAAACTACACAGCTGAAAGAAATCACTGTTGTGTATAAGACTGGTGATCACCACCAACCCTGGGCATAGGGTTTGGTGATTTCTATTGCAGCCACAGGTGGCATGGTGTCAAAAAATATACCCAAAATATAAAGGAATTTTGCCAGAGTACCTATTACCTGTCAGAATCAATGCAGATTACACCAAGGTTTATATGGCGTTTTCCCGGAAGTAGCCAGCACTTTTAGGAGCTGGTTATTGGTAATGTCTGGTTATGGATAAAAGCCTCAATCCTTCCATATGACGGCTCTTATGACTCTGCAAGTTGACTGTAGCTACAGAATTACCACCACCATTATCTCTAAATTACTGCAGTGTTAGCACTTAACCTAGAAGAGTGAACATCTTTTATATCCATACATTACACCTACAGCTATTAGGTTCGGTTCACACCTGTACATTTTTAATGCTTTTTGAAGAAACGAACTACAATCCATTAACACGGTTTCCTATGAGTCACATTTACATCTATGCTTTTTTCAGCCGCTGCATTTTTGGAAAGGGTCAGGGACTTTTTAAAAGGAAAACGGTGCATTTTTAGTTCATAGACTTCAATGGAGAAGTTTCAGAAAAATATGCCGTCCGATTTTGCTGTAATTTTACCGCAATTGGTGTTTTGCAGATTTTTTACAACAACAATTTTGGCCAAAAAAAGCATAAAAAAATGCAAAATGCATCAAAAATGCACCACAAAAATCACTTAGGAAACGGATCAAAAGCAAACTGCTGAGGTGTGAACCAAGCCCCATGCCACTGCATAGGCTGATTGGCTTTTAGCTGACACTGCCTCCTTGATTGAATACAAATTTGTGGGACCTTGTACAAGGTGATTATCATCAGAAACAGTACTATTATCCATTGGTAATAAGACTTTGTGATTAAAGGAAAAAGCTCACTTTTTAGAGCATATTACATAGTACACCCATATTCGGGGTGTAACATGTTACAAATACACCAGCCCCTCCGCCCCTTTGATCCCCCTATTTTGACAGCAAGTGGGGGATCTTCTCCGTTCCGCTCGCTGTCACAATCTAAAGATAATCGGTCATGCAGGGCTCCGGCCACATCATTTATTCACAGTGTTCTGTGAGTTTAAAAACTGTAAATACCGACAGCCTGTACGGCTCTTGGCTTGTGGTTCTCGGTAAACTACCACTGTTGAGTGCTCTGGTAGCTCGTTGAGCTTCCTGTCAGAATGTAACTGCCTGCCCGTATCAGAGCTACACAGACAGTCTGCAGGACCGTGGCATTCCACCCACAATCTACTGATCGTGGGCGCAATGCTTTACAGGTTCCGAATAATATATAATAATAATAATATAAAAAAAAGAATAAATGCCTATTTTTTTTTTTTTTTTTTTTTTTTTTACCTGCAAAAAAAATGTGCATCTATTTATTTTTTTGTAAAGTTGAATTTACCTTTTTACCTTTTTAAGCTCTTTTGAACTACATAACATTGTCCCATGTTAAAAGAACGAAGAAAAGGTAATCCTAACGTATTGTCCTAGGTTCTCACTTTGCACATAAGTACAGTAAGGGCTCTTTCACACGGTCCGCCTCCGTAGGCGGATTCGTGCTGCTCAGCGGGGATCGATCCCCACTGAGCCGGCTTGCAGTGCGGAGAGGGAGGTGTCACAGCCCCCGCTGCTCTCTATGGGGAATCGGATGAGAGCGGACCGCCTGTCCGCTCTCATCTGATCCGATCCCCAGGACAGATGGAAAATAGGGTTTCCATCCGTCCGGATTTCACGGACAGGATCGGATGCGGAGGGCAGCGGGTGTCAGCGGACATGTCACCGCTCACATCCGCTGCTCCATAGGGCTGAATGGGGCATCCGATCAGATCCGCCTAAAAAACTGATAGGTGGATCTGATCGGACCGCCTGTGTGAAAGAGCCCTTAGTGAGCGTTGTCAGCCTAGGACAGGAGGTGTATTACTGGAAAGATAACCAAGCAAAAAAAAAACAAATGCTGCCACTACATTTATGATTGGTTAGCTATATATTTGTTCTCTGGTTACATTCACACAGCCCTCACAGCCAACTTGAGGAAGGAACTATTTTTTGGGGGTTATTCATCATGGTTTTCCACTTCTGTTTTTTTTTTTTTTTTGTTTGTTTTTATGGTATTCCTCAGATATTCCAAGTGGATAAGAGCCAGTTCACACTACCACGACCAGAAAGTCGCCCCGTGACTTGTTGAGAGACTTGTTGAGAGACTTGTTGAGAGACTTGTTGAGAGACTTGTTGAGAGACTTGTTGAGAGACTTGTTGAGAGACTTGTTGAGAGACTTGTTGAGAGACTTGTTGAGAGACTTGTTGAGAGACTTGTTGAGAGACTTGTTGAGAGACTTGTTGAGAGACTTGTTGAGAGACTTGGGCACTACTTTGAAGAGACAGGCGACTTTGTGGGGAATGCCTGGCTAATCTGTTTCTTCTTCCTGGAAAGTCTAACAAGTCGTGTCAATTAAGATAAGGAGGCGACTCCCATTGAAGTATATGGGACAGTCAGATCACAGGTCGCCTCAAAGTAGTACAGACACTTTTCTGAAGTCGGAGCGACTTCAGTAGTGCCAATTAAGACGGCGCTGATTGATTAACATTGCTTTTGTTATGTCAAGCGACCTGGGGCTACACAAGTCGCCTCACAAGTCGTGCTAGTGTGAATGGGCTCTAAGTCCCCTAGATGTGCAAAACCATCACAGCTTTTTTTTTTTTTTTTGTCTATCCTCAGATATTTCAAGGCAACTCCGATTATCATCAAGAGGTCCGCAACAACTTTATCCCTCCTATAGTGGCAAGATTTGTAAAGATAAGACCTACAAGTTGGCACCAAAAGATTGCCATGAAGGTAGAACTTCTCGGATGTCTACACAATATTCATGGTGAGAATGAGCTGTTTTTGCTGTGAGTCACCCGGCTTCAGCCTATTCACTCATTTACATAGATAGTTTAGAGACTGTCAACATTGAATCCGTAACCATTAACTGTTTATGAGCAGCCCCAGCGGGAAGCTTACATTCTTTGGCTCCCAAGCCTCAAATCAGGTTGTGGTCTCCAAAATCAAACCTGATTTCCTTAAAGCTGATCTACACTGTATCTGAACACTACCTGTCAAAAACACTATTTAATATATTTTTAGTATTCAGAGCAAACTCTCCCATCCATCTATGTCTCTAGGCTTTATTTTGCTGAGAAATCACTTTGAAAAACACCTCTCTAGCATTTCTGGTCTTGGCCTTCTTGAGTAAGGGCAGATGATTAAAGTAACATTTACCTCCTGTAATGCATCTGCCCCTAGGGCGTGCTTAGCTTGGAACACCCCACCTGAAGACTCCTGGGATGTATGACATCATTTGCCTAGGCATAGAAACCAGGAAGTGACTGAAAAAATGGATAAAGTATAAAACAAGTAAATCTAATACACTCTCGTATCCATTTACTAATGCTAGCAGCATAAGGATTAAAAATGTGTCCATGTTGATGGAGAGAGTGAAGTTCTACTTTAGCTACATATGTCAGAACTACCCCTAAGAATTAGGCCTTGTATTTGAAGCTTCTGGCACAGCTGTTTGGCTTAGTGATGGGGTACTCTTTGGTGTCTATGTACAAATGACTTTCTTTTGCTGGAGCTTCAGCTCCAGGTCCAGCTTGGGCCAATATAACTATGTAAATAGCATACCTGGCTGATTCCCCTAGAAGCTGGAAATCACTGAAGTAGACCCTGCTACTCCAGTAATCTCCACTTTCTTCTGGGCTCTGTAGTAAACAGCTGGCCTGCTGCGTTCTGAACACAGGAGGTCAGCCACTCCACACGGGCACCATTCAGAGAAGGCTTTGCACTGCCTGATTAAATGCAGAGCATTCTCTGATGGGACGAGGTGGTGAACGTGACCCTACTACCCTGTGTCTCTCCACCTAGTCCAGTCAGAGATTGCTTTGTGTTTATTCTAGAGAATGCAAAGCATTCCTTGGGTGGCACATGTTCCGAGCAGTCAACCTCCTGTGTTCACTTGCTACCAGGTCCAGCTGGCCTGATGCATCCTGGAGATCACTGGTGTAGTGGTGTCTACTTCAGTGATTTCCAGTTTCCAGGGGCAATGGCCCGTTACTTAGGTTACACTGGTCCAAGGTGGACCAATATCAATATGTAAAAATATATGCCTGGAATTCATCTTTAAGCATTCCGATCTGTCGGTGCACAATCATTAAATTCATTTGAAGCACCAATCTGGAACACAGAGGAACCCCCCCCAAAAAGTGTTTGTAATACTTTTTATTTTCTTTCTCTTTTCCTCAAAGCGGTTATTCCAAAACTAACTGACCCGCCTGCTTTTGTGCCACGTGCAAAACATTATCCACCACCAGTAGACAAAACGACACCGCCACCAGAGATTAAAAACACAACAGTGACTCCAAACATTACCAAAGGTAAGTTGACGTCTTGGAGTTTCAAACTGTCTTCTGTATCTTGTGGGGTGACTGGTAACTGTGTGTTGTGCTAGTAATGCTTATGTGTCAGTATATTGCCTGTAGCAATCAAAGGGCATGAGCACAAGAGCTTGGCTAAAAATGGAAAGGTTTTATTCGCTTTAATTTGTCCAAATTCATCAGGGCTGCTAAAAGTATTTCGCTTTGAGAAATATTTGTGATCATAGCCTTATGTTTTTTTTTTTTTTTTTTTTCTTTCAGCCAGATTGTGATATCTTTACAATTTTTTTGTTGTTTTTTCACAAAAGCTGAAATCTCTAAGACTGAAAATGGGTGCACACACTGCAGTGCAAGGAAATAGTTGTGGTGATTTATATCTGTCTGTTTTTTTTTTGACAACTCTTAAAATTTTGTTTCCTACAGTGGATCAGTGTTGCCAGCATTTTTAAACGACCTGTCACAGGAGAAAGCTCATTCACACTAGAGTGTTGGGGCAACGCACTTGCTAAAATGCGCATTACAACCATGCTGCTGCTCTGTGTGCATTATGCTGCGGTGCCAATAATTGTGATGGTTACCCCTAAACACTGTGCAGTAGAGCAGTTGAATGCAGCCCTCTGATCATTTCCATCAATGTGGCATCCTTTTGTTCCTAACACATTATACAGTATATATCTGTATAGATATCCAGCATGAGATATTTTTCTCCATTGAGATCTGATGTGTTTTCAAAGTGTTCCTTTATATATATATATATATATATATATATATATATATATATATATATATATATATATATATATATAATGTGTGTGTGTGTGTTTGTATGTTTTGCCTTTCATTTCTATTTTGAACTGAATGGATTGGAGGTGAGGGTTCACATACTCCTATAAGCCTGTATCACGTTATTTCATGTGCATTTCCTGGGCTGGGAAAGGGGAGTGGAGGAAAAGAATTCTTCAGCCATAAAAACCCACACATTTGTGCATTTACAGTCGCTCCTATTAAAGTCTATGGGGCCATAAATGCCTGATTACACACACAAAAAGAAAAAAAAAAAATCATGTACTTTTTGGAGTGTAGGGTGACTCAGTGTACACGTGTAAGCAAAGACAGAAAGAATGGGATTCTGTGTTTTGAGTGTAGTCTAGCACATGGAAACGAGCGGAAAAATGTTTGAATAGGTGTTAGCGTGGATGCATTGCCGCACCGCAATGGAACGCATAAGTATAAATCGATAATAAGTTGAGACTTTCAAAAATGAGAATCCCTGTTTTCCGTGTCAAGCAGCCATGAAGTTTAAAGGGCCCTGGCAGAACAAGAGCGCAGCTGTGAAGTAACAAAAAAAAAAAAAAAAAGAGCGAGAGAGGTTCTAACGGCTGTGTAAAGTGTTTCGTTTGATCGGAGTTTGTGTTCCTTTTCTGTTGACTGCCTTGTTTTGCTCTTTAAAGCCGTTTCTTTTTGAAGTGTTGTTGACTGCAGTAGTGTGTTGTAGTCTGGGTCATACGTATGGAGCAACTGATGCTTGTGAAAGGGTTGGAGAACATGGAACTGGCCAAGAAATGCTTAGCTCTGCCTTATGTCAGCTGTGAGTGGCCTGCTTCCAGTCAGGAATGTTGGGGTTGACATCAGAGTGCTATGAACTCTGCAAGTAACAGCTCTGACTCATCCTGTAAGGAGGCATGAGGCTCACTAAGCTGTCCTTTTAACTATCAGAATCCCTTTTTCTACTCCCTTTGCCTCAAGCGATGCAGAACACAGGTTTCTATAGGAATCGGGAAGGTCTCTTACATTAGTAAATGTATAATAGAAAAGGCCAAAGCATTTGTGGCATGGGCATCACTCTCAAAGTGAAAATTAAAAGCATGTTCCAAAAACAAATACTTAAAATTCTGGTCTCATGTTTAGCTGTAATGCATTGACATTTAAAACGCTTTTCAACAAGCTTTAAGAATGTTTGTTTTGTTTTTAGTTAATTTTGTTCATATGCATTATTGTAGTCCTATTTGGTTTGGAGACCCAGTGTAGGAATGTTTCTTTTCATCGCAATAAGCTAACAAGGTGTTAAGTTTTGCTTTAGGGAGGGTTAGGGTTAGCCGAATGAAGGGGGGCCTTTGGGTAGGTCACCGTTCCCTGAGGCAAAAAACAAACAGCACATGTATCAACTTTCATCACGGATATAATATTTGAAATCTGTTCTAAAGAAACAAGTTGCTTAAAAATATTTTTAAAACCATAAAAAAAAAAATAATAATAATGCGCGCACGATAGAGAGATATAGATAGATATAGATAGATATAGATATAGATATAGATATATATATATATATATATATATATATATATATATATATATATATATATATATATATATATATATATATATATATATATATATATAGATAGATAGAGAGAGAGATGTACACATAGATAGATATATATATTATAAAAATTTGCTGCTAATGTACCCATGGGTATTCCTCATACGGTCATTGTACAGAACACCTCCACCTCCATTCCAAAAAAGTTGCAACGCTATGTAAAATCTACATAGGAATTGCAGAATGCATTGATCTGCAAATCTCTCAAACCCATATTTTTCTTTAGTTCATTGACGGACACAGCTCTTCATCTTCATGACTGTAGGGTTATACTGCCCTCTACAGGAGTAGGACACTAGGCAGAGAAAAAAGCTTGAGCATGCCTATGGGGTAGTACCTGGGGGTATACTCCCACTTCCTGCTATAGGTATTCAGTTTTTTTCTGCCTAGTCAGGAGTAAGGACCTAGTTCCTTGCTGGGATCTCTGGTCCTGGCAGATTTTTCTTTTTAAATTCAATTTTTCCATTTTAAATGGAATTATTATTTTGTTCCTGTGAGAATCTACAATCAAGTGCCAGAATAGGCAACAAACTAGATAATCTAAATCCTTAGGGTCCGGCCAGCGAGCGCGTGCAGACCACAGCTCTATGCTAGGTTGGCCACAACATAGACCCACTGGACAGGGGCTGGCCTGCGAGTTAAACATCGCGCGAGGGCACATACGAACTGGCTTCTGCCTGAGTCGCAGCGTTTCCTCCTGGCCGACAGCACCCACATTACAATGGAGCAGTGTCCTGCCTGGAGTGGTGCATAGCTCCCCCCCCTCTACCTGGGATGGTCAGATCCGTGGTTACCCCTCCCAGTTTGCTTCCCTCCCAGCTCAGTGGTCTATTGCGATCTGTGCCCTCCATCTGCCCACACAACCCCCCCCTCCGGGGAGGACTTACCTTTTGTTAGGTTAAATGAGGTGCTGCACTGGCAATGGGGGGGGGGGGAGCGCACCGCCTGCGACCAGACGATCGTTCCTCGGGTGGGGGCCCCTTCCAGGGCCCCCCTTCCTGTTGGGATCGTTTTTTTATTTCTTACGGCCCTGGGACCCCCCTGTAGCCACGCGGCGCCGCCATTTTCTTATAGCCTTGTGTGTTACAGATCGGCGACCATGTTTGTGTAGCTTCGGCGGTCATTTTCCTATGGTTTCCCATTGCAAATAGCGGCGGCCATGTTTATGGAGTCAGATGGGTGGTAATTCAGCAGTCGGAAGCATTTCATCGGCCTCTAGTGGTGATACAGGGATGTTCCTCATCCTGATCGCCACATGGTGTGCAGATAGTGCAGGCTGTGTGCTGACCGCTGGTGGTGAGTGCCTTGTGGAGTTTCTCTCCCTCTTTCTGCTGTTTTAGCGGTAGTGCTGTGCTGGGCCTTGTGCCGACAGTGTGGTGGAGTGTCCCCTGCAGTGTTTTGACACTTTTTTGTGCAGGTTCCCCTCTCCTCTCATGGAGTCCCTAAAGCATGTTTCACCACCTGATCCCCTGTAAGAGGCTGTGGGGCTTTCGGGGCCTCAACTGACTGCACTGACGGCGGGCCTGGAGTCCTTGGTGTCAAAAGTGGACTTGGCCCTGGGCAAATGGGCTAGCAAAAAGCATCCCCCGCCTTCACCTGCTTCCTCTCTCATCAGATCCAGAGTTTGACTCAGCCGCTGCGGATGAGAGTTACCCTTCGGGGTCTGCCTCCACGCACCCTGCGTGCTCAGATAGTGAAGGTAATTCCTCTGTTCCTCTAGCCGCACATGAAAAGGCGCTAGTGGATGCACTGATTGTATCGGTGCGGGAAACCCTATATATGGAAGATGCGATTAATGTAGCATCGGAGTTGCGGGTCACCTTTTGGCACCCACAGGTCCTCAAAGAGGCGAGGGTGTTCCCCTTTCCTGCTTTTTTTGACAATATTAACTCAAAACAGTGGGGGTCCCCAAAACGCACCTTTGCAATCCCGAAGCGTTTTGCAATGTGATACCCTTATGAGGAGTCCCTACTTAACAAATGGACCGTACCTCCTATAGTGGACTCCCTAGTTTCCAGGTTGAATTTAATTCTGGTTGAGTCCCCGGTCTTCTCAGATCTGGCTGTTAGGTCGGAGGCCTGAGGCCTTGACCCGCCATATGTTCACTGTGGCTGAATTGGCACTTAGGCCGGTGTTTACCATCACCCTGGTGTCACAACCTATGACTGAATAGGCCAAAATTTTGCACCGGGACCTGGAGGAGAAACCAATCCCTCCTGCTTTTGTGGAGCTGGCGGATCAGTTGGTCCAAGGGCTACAGTTTGTCTGTGATGCCTCTTTGGATGCCGCTCCCCTAATATCCAGACGGTCTGTCTCAGTAGTGGTTCTGTGGCGCAATATCTGGCTGAAATGATGGTCTGCGGACCAGGCTTCTAAAAAGGCTTAGTCCAAGCTTCCATTCATGAGAGATCGCCTGTTTGGAGCTTCCTTGGATGACATCATCAAAGGCCTCACGGGGGGGGGGTACTCTTCTTCCTCAGGCTTCCAAGGGTAAGGAGTCCCGTTGCAGACGGGGACCTTCCTTTTCAGCTCACAAACAGCCTTTTCGTCCCTTAGGGTCTCAAGATGAGGGATCTAAGCCCTTCAGGGCCTTCACTGGAGGTTCCAAGAAGTCTTGGTCAGGCAAACCGAGAGCGGGTTTTTCCAGACCTGCGGATAAAAACTCCTCCACATGAAGGGGCGCCCTCACCCGTATCGGGGCTGTCTTCCGGATCCGTGGATCTTTCTAATCCAGGACAAGTGGGTCCACAAAGTAATTTGCCTGGCTCCAAGATCGCGTTTCGATCATTCCCCCCCCCCCCCCCCCCCCAGATCGACGTCAGAACGTTTTGAAGATTTCTACTCCAGCGGGTTTACAGTTCCCTGGAAGGAATCAAGGGGCGTCCAATTCTAGACCTCAAGGCGCTAAACTGCTTTGTGCGGGTACAGAAGTTCCTAATGGAATCCATTCACACGGTGGTGGGGTCCATACATCAGGGACATTTTCTTGCCTCCATCGACATCAAGGACACCTACCTTCACATCCCCATGTGGGTCACCCATCAGCGCTTCCTCCGCTTTTCTTTTGGTCGAGGAGCATTATCAATTTGTGACGTTACCCTTTGATCTCGCTTCCGCTCCTCGGATCTTCACAAAAGTTCTAGCATTACTGTGTCAGCGGGGGATCGTGATACTGTGGTACCTGGACGATCTGCTTTTTTTGAGCAAAATCTTTGCTCTGTTGGCCAACTTGGAGATTACTCTGCAACGCTGTGGGAGTTCAGTTGGATTCTGAATCTTCAGAAGTCTGCTATGGTCCCGTCCAGAGCCTAAACTATCTGAGTCTGACTCTGGTCTTGGCCAGTGTGTTCCTTCCTCTGGAAAAACTTCACATGTTGCAGGAGGTAATTCGAAGCCGGAACACTAGGGGGAAACTGGTTTGGTGGCTTCATTCTCCGACACTACTTCTGGGAAAATCATTCCTTTCCCTGTACTGGACGGTTGTTAACATGGATGCCAGCCTATCCAGGTGGGGAGGCATCCTCGGCACAGAGTGTTCTCAGGGGGTCTGAACTCTAGAAGAGTCTAGGCTACCGATGTCCTTTAGCTCCGAGCGATCATACTTTGTCTGGATCATTGGACAAGTCGTCTCCAGGGGTGTCCGGTACGTATCCAGTCGGACAATGCCACGGCCGTGGCCTATGTCAATCAACAAGGGGGCACAAGAAGTGTTCTGACGGCTCTGGAAATAGCCAGCATTCTAAGGTGGGCAGAACGGTTCGTTCCAACCCTCTCTGCTGTGCACATTCCTGGAGTGGAAAATTGGCAGGCGCACTATCTCAGTCATTAGACCAAGGAGAATGGTCATTTCATCCGGAGGTGTTCCATCAGTTGTGTCTCCGGTGGAGGGACTCCCGAGGTGGATCTGTTGGCCTCTTGCCTCAACAGAAAAGTTCAAAGGTTTGTGGAACTGTCTCAGGATCCTCTTGTCGACGCCACAGGCACCTTAGTGGCTCCCTGGAGTCAGTATCGTCTGATATATGCCTTTCCTCCTCTCAAGCTTCTGCCGAGACTCCTACGCAGGATTGAGGCTGAAGGGAGTTCCCGGTCATCTTAGTGGCTTCAGACTGGCTGGTACGGCTGGTCGCCGACGCTCCTTGGAGACTGCCTCTCAGAGAAGATCTGCTGTCCCAAGGACCGATCTTCCATCCTGCTTTACAGTCACTGGCTTTGACGACTTGGCTGTTGAAAGCCAGGTGCTGATGGATACAGGGTTGTCTGAATCAATGATTCCTACACTTTAAAAGCTAGAAAATCTACTTCCAGGAAGATTTACCATCGTACTTGGAAGACCTGCATTGCATCGTGTGAAATCCCTGTGGGTTAACCCTCGCTTCTTTTCGGTGACTCGGATCTTGGCCTTCCTCCGGCGAGGGGTCGAGCGGGCTCTGGCCTTGGGTACCAGGTCTCAGCCTTCGCGATTTTCTTTCAATGTCCGTTGGCTACACACTCCTTGGTGCATACCTTTATCCAGGGAGTGAGACCCCTCAGTGCGGTCTCCATTGCCGCTGTGGGACCTTCATTTGATGCTGTCAGTTCTCCAGAAACCTCCCTTTGAAAATATTCAGGAGATTCCCCTGCTTACGCTGTCCCAGAAGGTGGCCTTTTTGGTGGCTATTACTTCTGCGTGCAGGGTACCTGAGCTGGCGGCGCTGTCTTGTCATTCACTTTCCCTAGTGGTTCAGAGGGATAAGGTAATACTTCGGCCATGTTCATCGTTCCTTTCAAAGGTCGTCTCCGATTTTCATCTGAATGATAACATTGTGTTGCCCTCCCTGTGTCCCAAGCCTAAGTATCCTAAGGAAGTTGCCTTGCATTCCCTGGATGTGGTTCGGGAAATGAGGGTGTACCTGGCAGCTATGGAGTCGTTTCGGAAGTTAGACTCCATATTTGTCCTTACGGATAGACCTCGCAAGGGTCTGGCTGCTTCTGCTGTGACTATTTCTAGATGGATCGTACTCTGGTTCAGGCTTATTCTATTAAGGGTCAGGTTCCTCCTTTCCCCGTCAGAGTGGACTCTACTCGGGCACTTAGTGCCTCCTGGGCCTACCGCTATCAGACGTCAGTGGTGCAGGTTTGTAAGGCGGCCACCTGGTCATCTGTACACATATTCACATAATAAGTTTTATAAAGTGGATGTGTTGGCATCTGCAGATGCTTCTTTTGGCATCAAAATTTTGCGGGCTGCTATTTAGAGGAGGTGTCTTCTTTGAGGGTGTTTTTTTTTTTTTTTTTCAGGGGGACTCCAGTTGTTAAGTTGAGCTCCAAGTTATGTTTAGCTTTGGGGAAGTTTTTTTTCTGCTTTTCCCACCCCTCATGTTGACACTGCTTTGGGACGTCCCTACGGTCATGAAGATGAAGAGCTGTTTTATCTGTCAATGAACGAAAGAGAAAACGGGATTTTTGACTTACCGTAAAATCCATTTCTCTGATTTTCATTGACCGACACAGCACCCGCCCCTCTTTGGAGTTGGGTTTTTTTTCTTCTGACACTGCTTGTTACAAAACTGAATACCTATAGCAGAAGGTGGGCGTATACCCCCAGGGACTGCCCCATAGTCTTGCTCAAACGTTTTTTCTCTGCCTAATGTCCTAATGGACAGTATAACCCTACGGTCATGAGGATGAAGAGTTGTCCGTCAATGAACATCAGAGAAATGCATTTTACGATAAGTCAAAAATCCCATTTTCTCTTTCGTTCATTGACGGACACGGCTTCAGATCTTCATAACCGTTGGGTTATACTTCCCCCCACCCCCTCTCCCCCATCTACAAGAGTAGGCCACTCAGCAGAAAAAGTCTGGCTACGCTCATGGGCAGTCCCAAGGGGTATACTCCTTCTCTCTGCTATAGGCACTTTTTTTACTGCCTAGTCAGGAGTAAGGACATGGTTCCTTGCTGGGATCGTAGGTCCTGGCAATTTTTTCTTTTTAGATAGAAATTTTTTTTCTCCTGGATTTTTCCTGTGGGATCTATAATCAACTGCCGGACTGGGCGACGGGCTGGATAATCTAGATCCAGTGGTCCCCCCAGTCTGGCCAGCGAGCGCGCACAGACCTCAGCTCCGCGCTAGGTCAGCCGAGACCTAGCCCCACTGGACAGGGGACTGGCCTGTGAGGTAAACTCCTTGCGAGGTCGCATACGACCGGGTCTCGGCCCGAGTCGCAGCGTTCCTCTTGGCCGACAGCCCCCCCATTTTGATGGAGAGGGATTCTGTCTGAAGTGGTGTCCGTGGATGGTTTTGGGGTGGACGTGGGCCCTTGGGACAGTCGCACCCGGGTTCCCCTTCTTCCGGTCAGGCATCCCCCCTTGTCATCTGTCCCCCATCCTACCCCCCCCTCCTCCACATATGTTGGGGGCTGTTTGGGTCGTCTGATCCTCCACCTGTGGTGTTGGCAGGGCGCTATACCTGGCGATGGGGACCAGGGGGGGAGGGGGGGGAGCCGCCAGCGATCGACTGTGCGGAGGGGGGGAGGTGTAGCTGGTGGGGGCCTTGTGGTGCCACCGTTTTGTTGTAGCCTGTGTGTTTCTATACACAATAAACAAGTAAAAAATTGGGGGAGCAAACCCTGAACATGTATATCTAAAGCCGGTGCAGCTATGGACCAAGCAACATGTATATTAAAAAAGAATAGCGCAACCATGCAAAAGAAATGACTATTAAATATGGAGACAATCCATAAATAAAAATGGGGATTTAGTCCCACCATATGGCCATATCGTGCTCAAGCCCACCACTGCATCAAAGTACCCCATTATCAGTGGGTCCTACACTATCCATAAAAAAGGGGTGAATCCAGCCTCTCTAACCCTTGGAGACAACACTCCTTGCTGGGATGGATGTGCTAATGCACTACAAAGGACTCCTCCTATATCTACTTGATGGTGGACTCTGATGGAGTAAAGGTGTGTGTGGGGGGATGCTCAACCCCAGAAGTCTGGTCAGACCGAATACATAATAAACAAGCAAAAAATTGGGGGAGCAAACCCTGAACATGTATATCTAAAGCCGGTGCAGCTATGGACCAAGCAACATGTATATTAAAAAAGAATAGCGCAACCATGCAAAAGAAATGACTATTAAATATGGAGACAATCCATAAATAAAAATGGGGATTTAGTCCCACCATATGGCCATATCGTGCTCAAGTCACTTCTTTTGCATGGTTGCGCTATTCTTTTTTAATATACACGTTGCTTGGTCCATAGCTGCACCGGCTTTAGATATACATGTTCAGGGTTTGCTCCCCCAATTTTTTGCTTGTTTATTATGTATTCGGTCTGACCAGACTTCTGTGGTTGAGCATCCCACCCCCCACACACACATGTACTCTATCAGAGTCCACCATCAAGTAGATATAGGAGGAGTCCTTTGTAGTGCATTAGCACATACATCCCAGCAAGGAGTGTTGTCTCCAAGGGTTGGAGAGGCTGGATTCACCCCTTTTTTATGGATAGTGTAGGACCCACTGATAATGGGGTACTTTGACGCAGTGGTGGGCTTGAGCACGATATGGCCATATGGTGGGACTAAATCCCCATTTTTATTTATGGATTGTCTCCATATTTAATAGTCATTTCTTTTGCATGGTTGCGCTATTCTTTTTTAATATACGTGTTTCTATACATGGCGGCCATGTTTGTGTAATCCAGCAGCCATTTTGCTGTGGTTTGCCATTGAAAATAATGGCAGCCATGACAGGGGAGCCCTGTGAGCTGCGATTTCGGTAGTGGGAGCCCCTTCTTGTCCCCTGGTGCTGACTCCTGGATCTTTTCACTTCCTGATCGCCATGCGTGAAGTGCAGATTATTCTCGTGGCTGCAGATGTCCTCTCCACCAGTGCCGCCTCTCCCACACTGCTGTTCAGTGCGTTCCACTTGAACAGGAGCCAGTACAAGTGGACTTCCTCCACCAGCTCCTGGGATACCAAGGCACATGCCCCAGCACTACAGGCGGACTATTCCCATGGCACCACAGATCATCCATGACAGATGAGCCTACATTTTTCCTAGTTGTGTGAGAAGTCCTATTTAAAGGGTATAATAATTTTTAACCGTCCTACTACACTTTGAGGGGCTTCTCCTATTTCTGTTTCATCACAGAATCATGCCTGTTTTTAATGCAGTGATGTCTGGGGGCCAGAGGATTACAGGCATCCAAAATTGTGTTTTGGCCTTGTTACTCCCACAGATTTTTTTCAGATTCTTAGAATTTTTTGATGATATGGACTATGGATGATGAAAAATTTAAAATCTTTGCAATTTTGTGTTGAACATTATTCTGAAACTGTTCAACCATTTTTAGACTTGGTTTTTTTACAGTTTGGTCTGCCCATCCTTCTGAGATAATTTTATTCTGTTTTTATGTAGATTTAAACCGATTCACAACTTTTTTGGAATTGTGGTTGTTTGAGGTAGGTGGCTTCGGTTCAGTGGGGTGTTCTTCTTTCATAGGTCAATGGACAAGAGGGTGTCACCATGTTTAGTCATCAGATTGGTGGGGCTCAGAATGGTGGTACTCTGAATGCGGTAAATCCTATCTTTCTTTATTAGTCTGTGAAATACTTTTTTTCTTGTACGCGCCTGTATATACCCCTCTATTACCAGGCAAGTTTTCAATGCTGTGATAATTTGACTAACAATGGGGTCATGCAGCACTGTACTCAAATTAATTTTATATCATTTTGAGACTGATTGAACTTTCTTTTGGTGGTCCAGTATAATCCTTAGGAAAAGCCCACACAACAATGACCACTTCACAGACAAAACTGTGCTGACAAGCTTCAGCACATGGTCCTAACCTTAGGCCCATCCCTCGAAGGCCTCATGCACACTGATCATTTAGCATCTACTGTATGCATGAGGTCACAGGATTGCCATGTGCAGGGGGTAAGGCCCTGCTGCCAGCAGACTGTAAAAGTCTAGAAGAGGCTGGTGACTGAGCAGTGTACCAATTCGTACTAACATTTAGGGCTGTATGTGCCCAGGGATGAATGCCTGCAATGCAAGCAGGTTGCATTACGGAAATTTATCCCTGGGCGCATACAGCCCTTAACATTAATATCACTTGGTGCACTGTCCAGCCACAGCAGCTTTTAGCTCCTCGTAGACTTTACACACTGGCCGCAGCGGTGTTGTACTGTGCACCTGTACCTTTTTTATACCTGCATAAAAAAGCTGGAATCCCATGCACAGTAGCTAAACTTTTAGTGTACATGAGGCAATACATGTTTCACCTGTTGACTACCCTCCTTTTGCCCTCAATTTTACAAACATGTAGCCTATTCACAACAGAGCAAGGGGAGCTTTCTCTTTTGTAAATGGGCCTAAAGTTTGAAAACACTTGTGATGGCTCTGATTGGTTCATAGATATCAAGGTACAGAGCCACTCTGATCGGCTGTGTGCATCATGGCTGTAATTTGAGCTGTTTATTGTGACTGTGATTGACCAATTTGATCAGTCTTTCATGGTTTGTGGGCTTCTGGCCACCTAAGTGTGCTTTTCTGAGTTTTTTTTTTTTTTTGCATTTTGCTATAAGGCAGTATGGAGGAGGTAAAATGCAGGCCAGGAGTTTTATGTAATTATGATTTTTTTTTTTTTCAATTGCTAGTTGTATTCTTCTGTTTGAAATGCTTTGCACATGTAAAAAAGCCTTGTTTTTCTTTTAAAATGACAACTCTCTGATTTCTTCAAAAGTGATAGTTCAATAATTTATCAATACAGAATGTGTGTTTGTGTTCCTTGTCATGCCTCTTCTGTCAGCCAGACATGTTGTAGACTTAAGCCCCATACACACACGCAGATCGTCGTCATACAAATGTTCGTCTTTTCTCCCCGGGATGTCGGTGTCTGTTGAAAAGTGCAAAGACAGCACAAGAATTTTGTCCGCAGACTTCAGCTGACTGCAGAAGGGATGTCATGTAATGGTTAACTTTCCCTGTGTTTTTTATTTTCTGAGCATGCCCAGTCTTGCAAATCTGCGGTCTGTCGGCTGATTTCTGTACTGACAGGCGAACAATTGTCCGTTCTGGTGTCTGCAGACAAAAATTTTCATGTTTGCAAGAAAGACTCTTGTCCGCAGATTGTGTGCAGACATCTGTCGGAGGCACCATACTAACACGCATACAATCGGCAGATCTTTCGTCCGCAGACGTTTGTATGACGACGATCTGCGTGTGTGTACGGGGCTTTAGAGACAATTTTGCTGAATGTGCCATCATGAACGAGTTGCTTTTGTTACACTGATGACCCCGAGGAGGGTTACTCCTTCCAACACCTACACAAGAATGTGCTCACTGATTGGCGTGTAAGCTGAACTGTTCTTGTTTTTAATGTGTTACAGATGTACCCTTGGCAGCCATCCTGGTCCCAGCCTTAGTCATGGTCTGCACCAGCGTCGTATTGCTGCTTGTTTGTGCCTGGCACTGGAGGAACAGGTTGGTCAGTTTGACTACTCAGCCTGACAAGTCAGGTGTACATTCAGCAACCTGTACTAAAGGAATCTTATTACACTGCAATGATGGGTTTGTCCCATGTGTCCTGTGAAAGAGTTCATTCTGTAACCTTGTCTCCAGATGTCTGTAAGCTCCTGCACCTGTGGCCATTACATGTAGCCTGTATCGATTAACCTCTTAATGACCAAAGGTATTTGGGCTTATTTTCCTTCCCTACTGCTGGCTGTTCTTAGATTCTTTATAGCAGCTTGTCTGTGCTCTATAAAATTGCTATAGACACAAAAGGGCAATCCGTAGTATCTGCATGATCTTACTGTGACCTGCCCTACTCTCCCCATACTCCTAGTGCAGCGTTCCTCAACCTTTTTTCAGATGTGGACCAGGCCTTTTTATTACCCGTTTTATTCACAAGTAAAAATCTGTATTTTTTGCTAGAAAAGGGACTTGAAACCCCCCTAGAGAATAAAACGGCGGTCATTGCAATTTTGTATTTTTTTTTTTTTTTTTTTAAATACACTGATTTTATTGCAAAGCAACCAGCAAAATATAACCCAATTTTTTGTTACAATATAAAAGATGTTTCGCTGAGTAAATGGATATCTAAAATGTCACTTTTTTTTATCACTTTTATTTTGATCACAAGAAATGTAAACATCTCGTGTGATAATGCTAAAGCATGACAGGTCCTCTTTATGGAGACACCTGGGGTCTAGACTAGGGATAGACCGATTATCGGCAAGGCCGATATCAGGGGCCGATATGCACTTTCCCCGATATATCGGCCCCGGAACTGGCCGATTTTGGCAATATTTTTGTGACGTCATTCTGCCGCCTTAGGCCGCCTCCCTCGCCTTTGAAAGCCTCGTCTGGAGTCGGGACTAGTCTCGCCGGAGTGTATCACAGCCATACACCCACCCACAGCAGCCTGGTGCCAGCCACCCACATCCACGGTTCCTGTACCAGCCAGCCACCCACATCCACGGTTCCTGTACCAGCCAGCCACCCACATCCACGGTTCCTGTACCAGCCAGCCACCCACATCCACGGTTCCTGTACCAGCCAGCCACCCACATCCACGGTTCCTGTACCAGCCAGCCACCCACATCCACGGTTCCTGTACCAGCCAGCCACCCACATCCACGGTTCCTGTACCAGCCAGCCACCCACATCCACGGTTCCTGTACCAGCCAGCCACCCACATCCACGGGCCCCTGTACCAGCCAGCCACCCACATCCACGGGCCCCTGTACCAGCCAGCCACCCACATCCACGGGCCCCTGTACCAGCCAGCCACCCACATCCACGGGCCCTGTACCAGCCACCCACCCACCACAGGGTGCCAGCCAGCCAGCCACCCACCACAGGGTGCCAGCAAGGCAGCCATTAAACAAAAACGAACCTGTTCAGTACCAGATTTGTGTCAAAAGTTGTCTTTATTTTTCGAAACTCATGTACAAAATATTGCCCCATATCTGCCGATATCGATACGTTGTGACCAAAATATCGGTATCGGCCCTGATATAACCTTATCGGTCTATCCCTAGTCTAGACCCCAGATCTCTCCTCTACCCTTAAAACAGTGTTAATTTCGTCGACTAAAACCGACTAAAACGTTTTCGTCGACTAACACAATTCAGATGACTAAAATACCACTAAAACTAAAATGGCATTTTAGTCAAAAGACTATAACTAAAACTAAATCGAAATTTGCTGCCAAAAATTAACACTGGTGCATGCTCAAAGCATAAATAATAACATATTAGATTTTTCACTCCAGGACCAGCAGTAGTATATAATGAGTTTGGAAATTGTAGAGAAATGCTTAAATAATGCAATACAAATTACAATTGAACTACACCCATTTGATTATAGATGACTAAAATGAGTTTTAGTCGACTAAAATGTAGGGCGTTTTAGTCGACTAAAATATACTGGAGTTTTAGTCGACTAAATACGACTAAAACTAAAACACTTGCAGAAGACTAAAATAGGACTAAAACTAAAATGCCATTTTAGTCCTAAGACTAAGACTAAAACTAAAGTGAAATTTGCTGCCAAAATTAACACTGCCTTAAAAGCATCAGTTAAAAAATAAAATCTCATGCACTTTGAAAAAAAAAAAGATTACATCTGCCCTAAACCAGAAGTGACACCATGACGTCGCTACTTGCCTCCAAGATCATGAGGTGATTGGAGACTGGTCTCTTCACCTCCAAGGCCAGCTGCATGAAAAGCTAGATCATTTCCTTGGCTCGACGGTGAAACCGAACAGTAAGCCAGAGAAATGGATTGGGGGGGAGGGGGCAACAACCAGACAACCCCTTCAGCTGCTTCCAAAAGCAATCCAGCGGCTAATCCAGCCACTGGTATAGCTTTTAGGGAAAATAATGCTAGCTTAAAATTTTAATACCAGGGTTATGGCTGACAGATGCACCCATAGCCCTGGTAAACCACTTGAAAGCCGCAATGTGTGTATATAAGTATTGTGGTCTTCAAAGTATACATAATCTCAAGTCACCCCAGTCTCAAACGTAAATGTTACTCAATAGGAAGCCTAAGACTATGCATTCAACCACCTTAATGAAGTTAACTTCACGTTAGGAGTCTCCCATTCACATTGTCTGCTCATCCATCCGAGACAAACTCGGTCTCTTGCTTGCAGCATCCCAGGAGAACCAAAATGGCACTCCAGGGGTCTTAACTTTTCTTAAGGGATCTTGCAGCAACAATTGAAAAGCTTGTCAGTTTGGACAACGATCATCTCCAGCGTATGGGTGAATTAAAGCTCAGCTCCAGCAAAAGCTTTTTTGTTGGCTAGATTTGGGATGCTCTCTAAGCCCTAATGGGGAGGAGTATGACCTTCCTGTGAGGGCAAGACCAGAAATGGTGGAGGGGATAGTTGTCACTAGGACAGAAAAATGGACGGTAGTAATAACCGAGCAAAGGTCCTAATCCTTTCTTATTTTACTTTGTTGAGGTTGTTGTAGTTACTCCCATTGCAACCTCTGCTCAATATCTCTTGACTATCTGTAAATGGCCTGATCATCACTAAAATGCTGAAATTGGTGGCATTATTGCTCACAGATATCATGCAGTATAGGATAGGCCTGGCTAAAATAAGCCCCCCCCCCCTTCCCTTGTCCACACACACACACACACAAACTTTTTAAAATGAATATTTGAATGTGAGATGACTGATTGTTTCTCCTCTTCTTTTTGTGCACCAGAAAAAAGAAAGCAGAAGGTACATATGACTTGCCATACTGGGATCGTGCAGGTAAGTGCTAATGCCCCCTTCTGTGGTCCATGAACTGCAGCAGCTACTGTGTTAGAACTAGTTGGCCATATAGAGCAATGATCCAAAGTCTAGTTTATCTGAAGCCTTATTCTGCTTGGTAGCAACACTTTTACTGCTAAACTAAGAACTACAGCTGCAACTTATGGCATATAGGCAGAGGTTTTTTTATTCAGTGTTAAATATTAAGTAAGCTGTAATGGTCAGGACCCTCATATTTCTCTTGCATTTGATCTTATTGTAACAGTACAGTCTGCCTTCATTTTGCAAAATGCTGCACTTCTATAATAATAATCGCACAATTTTTCCTAAGGTGGCAAGCAGTGAAGAAGTATTATTAGAATTGTGTTGCAGTAGATCTCCACCTGGTGGTGATCTGGCAGTACTCTTTAAAGTAAAATTTTACTCCTAACAACTTGAGAAAAAATAATGTTCTTTAGCAAGAAACATTATTTATCATTATGCTACCAAAATTAGTGTGTGCTGTATATTGCCTCCAGCAATGTCCCTGTTTCTTCTTGCTGGAGGCTACTATGCTGAAGCCCAGAGCCCGTGAACAACAGTGAATCTTTAGGCTGTAATCAGGTCAGCCTCAGCAAATTTGGCAGTACCGAAAAATGGAGAACTGAGCACTAGTAGAGCAGGGTGAAACAGTGGTTTACTTGATTTTAAATAGACACTTTTTTATTTTTAATGTTTTACATTAATGTGTACCTGCAAAAGAGGCTAGCCTGAAGTGACCTAGCAGAACTTAAAGGGGACTTCCAGTCTCCTTGTCAATTTTTTTTAAAAAGCACCCCCATGATTTTCTTTGCTACTGCTTTTGTAAAGTGGTTACTGTTTACAGTGTAATCATTGATATGGCTTATAAATCTTTATTTACTCAGTGCCCCTGGAATACGAAAGTGGCCATTCTTACTGTGGGTATCTGAAGCTCATTGGTACTTGCTTCTGGGATTTTGTGCAGCTGGCTACCCAGCATGCAGCTCCTGATCCTGCGCAGTCAGGACACAGCATGACACAACTACATTGGTTGCAGGTGTAAATGCTTTTAAGTGCAGGATGTGTATCTTATACTTCATTCGTGGCACCTACAGTCTTGCTGCCCTTTCAGGGCCATTGATGTCCACAAGAACTAGAAGGATAACAAAAACAAGAGAAGGGCACGCCGACCTAGTGCAATTCCATTAAACCTTTATTGAAAGATAAAACAAACGGTGTCATACATCCTATTCACAAATGCATGTAATCAATACGCATTTCAAAGCACTGTATGGGTCAGACTGACACTTTTCAAGGGAGAACCCTCTTCTTCAGAGCCAAAGAAAAGTGTTCTCCCTTAAAATGCATTAGCCAACCTATATAGCTGCCATCTGACCTGACTTTATGGCAACCTGTCAATCAACACAACCTGGAAGGAAGGGAAGTGCCGCCTGGCATTGCATCATTTCCGGTTTTGAAATAACGCAATGCCGGAAGCGAAGGATTCCCATTGACTCCTGAGATTGATGACACTGATATCCCAGGAGCCAAATGGAGAGCGGAAATGACGTACCTCGCCGAGGTGTACCGGAAGTGGTGAAATTTTTGAACAAAACAAAAAAAAAAAATATCCAAAGAGTAATGGCACATGGATCAGCTACCAGTGGGGCCCTGGTTGCTAAATAGGGTGAAACTCCCTTTTAATTTTCTAAGGTTCCACTTTAAGACCGGAAGATTTGACCCCCTTCCTGACCAGGCCCTATTTTGCGATTCGGCACTGCGTTACTTTAACGGGCAATTGCGCGGTCGTGCAACGCTGTACCCAAATAAAATTGATGTCCTTTTTTTCCCCGCAAATAGAGCTTTATTTTGGTGGTATTTGATCACCTGTGCAATTTTTAATTTTTGCACTATAAAAAAAAATTATTATTTTTCACATTCTGCTTTATAACATTCCCAAAAAAAAAATTAAAAATCAAAATTTTTTAACATTTTAGGTCAATTTGTTTTCTGCTACATATTTTTGGTAAAAAAAAAAAAAACACGCAATAAGCGTATTTTGATTGGTTTGCGCAAAATTTATCATATTTACGAACTACGGGAAAGTCCTTTTTATTTTTCTACTAGTAATGGCGGCGATCTGCGATTTTTCTTTTTTTTTTTTTTTTTTCTGTGACATTGCGGTGGACTGGTCGAACCCCTAACTGACATTTTTTGACACTTATGGGGGGACCAGTGACATTACTGCAGTAATCAGTGCTAAAAATATGCCCGGTTACTGTAAAAATGACACTGGCAGGGAAGGGGTTAACCCTATGGGTGATGGGTTAAATGTGAGCCTCATGCTTACTGACCTGTGGGGGCAGGTTCTGTGACACAGACAGAGATCGCAGGTTCATCTATGCTGAATCCTGTGATCTCCTCCTGTCTGTCACTGACAGACAGGCGGGTGGGCCTTCTCACACTTTCCCGGACGATCGGGGAAGAGAGGTGGCAATCGCCGCCTCTCTTCCTCCGGCCCGACTCCTGCTGTGTCTAAACACAGCGGGAGCGCGCCGCCGAAATCACTCAGGGTCCAGCGATGTAGGTCTACGTCGCTGGACCCAGGGGAGCCACACTGCTGCAGTAGGATTACTGTGAGCAGTCGGCAAGTGGTTAAGTATGCACATACTTAGGATAAAAAAAAATGTACATTGGTTAACTTTGGGTGCCGTGATTAATGAGCTCAATGAATCCTGAGAGCAACTGGTGGGACAGCCTTTCTGGCTTTCTTGCACTGAAATGAGCATAGCGGAGGCATGCCAGATCTAGGCTTAAAGAAGAGCTCTACCCAAAAGGTAAAGCCCTGCTTGTTTGCCTTTGCTACCACATTTGGCACCTTTCCGGGGAGAGCAGGTACCTGGTTTTGACTGGTATACGCTCCCACTTCGGCTGACTTCGCCACGGTGAACTCAGCTGGAAGTTGGGCCCCCTCCTATTTCCCCTCTCGCCAGGCATTCACAAAGCACAGCGCGCTTCACGCATGCGCAGTAGGGAGCCAACAGTGAAGCCTCATGGCTTCATTGCCAGTTTCTCTTAGCTGAGGTGGCAGGTGCAGCACCCGAGAGCCAATTGGAAAAATCGGCTCGGGTGAAGACACCGCTGGATCCGTGGACAGCCAAGTGTCCAAATTTTGGAAGTCAGCAGCTACAGTATTTGTAGCTGCTGACTTTATTTTTTTCTGCAGGAGCCTGCAGCTCCTATTTAACACTCCACTTAAGCCCACTCATATATTCTCCAGTTTCAGACCTCTTGTGGCCCTCTATATTCAAAAATCTCACAATTTTCAGAAACATGTATAGTTTAGAATGTTTAACATTAATTCATTTAATTCATTAAATTAACAGATTTAAACCAGAATTTCAACTCCTTTGATATTGATTAATTAGCAGGTAGCTTTTTTGTAAAACCCTTCTCCCTCTATATTCTTCAGGCTGGTGGAAAGGAATGAAGCAGTTTCTTCCTGCTAAATCAGCAGAACATGAGGAGACCCCAGTGAGGTACAGCAGCTGTGAAGTCAGCCGCCTGCGACCAAGAGAGGTGGCCATGTCAGCAGGTACTGGTCTTCCCTGTAAACAGGAGATTTTTTTGGTATATTTAGGGCTAAATGACAGGTTCTTTTGAAAATC
The DNA here is from genome assembly GCF_965119305.1 of Pelophylax lessonae. Taxonomy (NCBI): domain Eukaryota; kingdom Metazoa; phylum Chordata; class Amphibia; order Anura; family Ranidae; genus Pelophylax; species Pelophylax lessonae. The sequence goes on from NC_138769.1 coordinate 107,653,375, forward strand.
CTACACATGCACAGTATTCGCCTTACATAGGTACTTACTCAGTACATAGGAGTTTGTGAATGGAGCATAGTGCCACCTCCTGTTTCTACCAGAATACGGTGCTTGGGTCTGAGTGGCCAATCTCCAGGCACAAACACTGTCATGTAATCAACAGTTCTGCCGAAGTAACAAAATGATGAGGAGTATAACAAATATATTTATCAATGAAGGGGGTGTAAAATTTCAATAGAACCTGTCACTTTGCTTAGATTCCATTTTAATGCCCATTGTACTGTATGAAGTTACAATCCCATGTTCAGTCTTTCTTTTATGTTTATTTTTAGGCCCCATGCACACAGGGTGTTTTTAACGCCACTTTTATCAGCATCAGACATTTTTTTTGCAGCTTAAAAATGCCTCTCCATGTTATTCTGTGTCCATGCACACGTAGGCTTTTAGAAGCTGTAAGTGGCATAGGCATTTTTTTTTTAACTGCAAAGAAACCCCAGGGCCAACACGTTCCTGCATTACAGCTTTAAAAACGCCTGACGCGGCTAAATGCAGCTTAACGCTGTATGCAGGGTTAAGCTGAGTCAAGTATTTTTTGTTTTTTTATTGACATCTCAAAAATCAATGGTTCTCTGAGAGCCGTCCTAACTGATCCTATTTTCAGACCATTGATTTCAATAGAAGTCGCCTCCACGTGGAAACTTATCTGACTTGTGGCATGCAACTTGTGCTCTGAGGATCTTGAAGGGAAACCCCACACCAAAAGAAAAAAAAAAAAGTGTGGGGTCCCCCCCCAGACTACACTAGACCCCTATTTGAGCATGCAGCCTGGCAGGTCAGGAAAGGAAGGCTTTCAGATTCTGATAAACCCCCTGCCCGCAGTTTCCCACAACCGCCACTCAAGGTTGTTGGGAGGAGGCCCTTGTCCTCATCAACATGGTGGTTGGGGGGGGGGGGGCAGAGCCTCTTTTCCTAAAAACACCCACACCCCCACATTGAGGTCATGTGGCCTGGTATTGTCCAGGAGAGATGGGGCGGGGCAGGCGCATGCTCATCCATTCCCTACCTGCCAGACTCCATGCTTGGATAATGGTCTGTTTTTTTTTTTTTTTTTCTCCTTCTTTCATTTTCGACTTGGATGTGACTTCCATTTAAATCAATGGGCTGAAGGTCGAGTCGGATAAGTTAAGACTGCTCTCATAGGGAACTATTTATTTTGACATGTCATGCGACTTGTGCTCTGTAGTAATTGGATTTGGGAGTGGAAAATGGAGGCAGAGAAACTCTGCTCAACGCTATCGTGGCTAAACACGCATTGACACCAATGCAAAAAACGTCTAAAAGTTCATTTTTACAGCCGCATTTTCCTGGTGTCGGTACTGGCTTTGCAGCTCAGTTTTTTATTTTTCAACGCCCTGTGTGCATGACGCCTTAAAAAGAACTTCACAAAAATTTCAGGCGTTCAATACATAAAAATTAAGCTTTCCATATTATACTTGTAACTTTCCTATTTCTGATTTCTACTTAAAGTGGAAGTAAACCCATCCATTTAACAGTTTTTAAAAAAACTTTACATTTCTGGCACGTGTCGGGAATGTAACACTCCCATTGTTTGTGCTCTCAACCAAACTGTCAAATCATCCAATGGCTGGTGTCATAACTGATCACATGTACAGCATCCTGGTAATTTGTAGATTAAACAGAAGCCAAGATGGCAGCTTCCTTGGCTGAAAATGATAGGAGGGTTTACTTCCACTATAAAGCTGTACTCCAGGCATGATTTTAATTGCACACTTACATTGGTAAGCTTGGCACAATGTACGTATACATCTCTGAGGGACCGCTGTGGAAGCTGACAATCACCCTTCCTGGGTGACTGCAGCCTCAACAGTTGTAAGTCCATTTTGACCTTTTGTCTGTTTGTTGTGGAAGAATTTTATCCTTGTTTCTGATTTAATGGTCTACGCTATAATGGCTGTCCTGTCTCCCTCGCTCTTTTTTTGGTAGACAGTCTGAGCTATCACTGGTCAGCTCCTCAGGATCCTTCGGTCTGCTATCTACCACCCCAGACCCTATGTCTACATGCCTGGTTGAAGGTCACTACAATTAGTCGCTCCACAGATATTCATATCCGAAAATTTGTTGTTTAGGTCTATTGGCTCTTTAAAGCGGTTCTAAAGGGTTTTTTTCCCTAAAAGAAAAGTGGTTCATACTTACCTTATTTGTGCAGTGATATTGCACAGAGAAGTACCCTATCTTTTATCTTATCTTTAGGTTCAACACTGGCCTCTCCATTCTTCCTTTTCTGCATTTGTTCCCTAGCAAGATGTGTGCATTACCACTTGCTTTCTGAGCCAGCTTTTCTGACCTTTTTTATTTATTAATTTTCTAAATACAATTTCATTAATTTTAGTGCACATAAACCTAGTATAATACCTAATTAAAATATGTTATACTGAGTAAATGGATACCTACCTACCATGTCATGATTTAAAATTGTGCACACCTGTGGAATGGGGACAAACTATGGTACCCAAAAAAGTTTTCCTTACGCAATTTTTTTAAAAGCCGTTTATAGATTACCAGTTTAGAGTAAAACAGGAGGTCTGGTGCTAGAATTATTGTTTTCACTCTGACATTCGCAACGATACTTTCACATTGGTGGTGCAATAACTGTTTACATATGTGATTTTTAAATCTCATAGTTTGTCGTTGTTCCACAGGCGTATGCAATTTTTAAGCATGACATGTTAGGAATTTATTTACTGGGAGCAACGTCATTCTTTATATTTTGCCAAAAAAAGTGGTTATTATATTTTGTTTGTGTGCACTTAAATTTAAAGTGTATTTTTCTTAACAATTTGTGTGTTAAAAATGCCTGGGCGAATATTGTGTGACAAAAAGAATTGCAACAACCACCATTTTATTCTCCAGGGTCTCTGCTTTCAAAAATATGTTTGGAGGTTCCAAGTAATTTTGTAGCAAAAAATACTGATTTCCAAATTTATGTGAGAAATGTCAGACTTGGCCTGGGGGTAAAATGGTTAAATGTGGGGGTTAGTTAAAACCCCTACTAGGTATTTACTGCTATCTTGGGTTTTGCTAGAGAGTCACTCTCACTTATATCCTCACAACGTTTCACCAGGCAGGAAGTGAGGGGACCTCTCAAGCAGCAACACAAAACTGTAGCCATATGAGATTGCATGACTACAATGGAAACTAATTTTGTCCTCCTGCATTTTTCCAGAATATGCACAGCCACTGGTTGGGGGAGCAGTGGGCACATTGCATCAAAGATCAACTTTTAAGCCAGAGGAAGGTAAAGAACCAGGGTATACCGATCTGGATTCCTACAACTCTCCAGACCAGGACATTTATCACGCCTATGCAGAGCCACTGCCCACCAGTGGGCCAGAATATGCCACACCAATTGTGATGGATATGTCGGGGCATCCTGCCGGAACCATGTGCCTGCCTTCCACATCCACCTTTAAAGCTGCAGGGAGCCAAGGTCCTACACTAGTAGGTACCTACAACAAACTGTTATCTAGGACAGACAGTTCCTCGTCCACACAGGTACTATATGACACTCCAAAAGTGACCCCAGGGGCGTGTCCAGTGGAAGAGATGGTCTATCAGGTGCCACAACCAACAGCAAATAAGGACATACCTCCTTAAGTGTCCACAGAGGAGCACAGGCTTTACGGTTTACTCATTGGAACAAAATGGCTTTATTTTCTACAAGCACATTTGCATTCTGTGTGTCCATAAATGTAGATTTTAGTCACATTGTTAAATATTTGAAACAAAAGACTTCAACCACTGTTCACAGGCTTTATATTGAAGCACTAAACTACTTCACCAAAACACCTTTATATGTACCTGTAGCAGAACTGGACAACTTACAGATTCCTGTCCACCCTGTCCTAGATTACCCTTCAGTCTACTGGCATGGTATGTTTGGATTTCATTTCCAAAATGAACATGACTTTTTGCCTGGTCCAACCCGTATGGAAGTGACTGAGCACTGTTTCCAGATCGAAAACTTGTCATGTTTTCACAGTGGGCTTAACCAGTAAGGTGCAAAGAACAATGATGTGCTTCGGTCAGTTGCAGCTAATTAATCTGACTTTTACAGTGAGAATATTGAGGTTTTTTTTTTTTTTTTTTTTTTTCATCTGTCCTTTTTCCCAAGGGCCTGTTCACACTATCTGTTGTGGCTGCAGTTCTGAGGCACATCAGCATTTCCCTTATTTTCTTTCTTTTTTTTTTTTTTTTGTGCACAAATTGCAGTTTTGTCACCGTACAGCAGTGTGGTGCTTTGACCTGCTGTGCAGTGACATGCAGTGCTTGCCTGTGTGCTGCAATAAGATGCAGCAAGTCTGCATTTTATCGCAGTTCTCTACACCGCACCTCTGGGTGCACATAGGAAAAATAATTGTTTTCTATGTGCCCTAGTGTTGTCCGGCGTTCTTCCAGTGCAGACAGGCACTTAATGAGGAAAGATGTTAGCATAGAGGTTTGTTTCTCAGTTTACATATATACTCCATTATAAGACCAAATTTACAAAGTAGCCTCTGGTGCTGGTTTGGTTGTCTCAGGTACTCTTTTATGTGCACATTTCTCTTCATTTTACCCTTTTTTTTTATTTCTATTTAAATGTTTTTCAAACCAATGGAACTTACTGGGGTCTGTTTTTTAAGATATCATTTGCTAAAAATTTTAATCTGTTTTATTTACTGTAAAATAAATGGTGGTTATCACATGGGTGAGAAACTTGTGCAAAGACCGGAAATGTATTACAAGCATTCATAGAATTGTGTGTAAAGCAGATACAGGCGAAACCGCAGAGGAAAGGCTCCATAATGAACTTTCTTTGCACATTGACAGCAGAGTGCACAGAAAATGTTGTTTGCACAAATAATGATTGCATGTTGCTATATACTACATCCCTGACCTGTCATTCTAACAACCCTCCACCTCTGGCTAGACTGTGGACTCTTGTGACTATCCTAGAAAAACTAGTGTCCTAACTATAGATGCTGGACTTTTCAAAGGGCATACATGTATGTACATCCAGCGTGGCTGCCAGGTGATTTCTGATTGGCTGCTAGAAGTTACCACCTGCCATCACTCTTTGCAAATCCCTTGTGTGTACAGGTACAGACACCTTTCTTTGTAAGTTATGGATTTCTGGTGCTGAATATCCACGTCAATGTTATTTAATTTTGCTACCGCTTCCTCATAAAGTTTCAGCCTCTGCAATGAAAGCTTTAAGAGTTTCCTGATTTAACATGACAATATTTATTAACTGCCTGTTTATCCTACTGAGCTGTGCTTGGGGCAGCATGATACAATGATGAGTTGTACTAGCCCTCCTATGTGTGCGCATCTAGCCTGAAAACACAGAAATGCTGTGAGGATTTTTTACTATTTGTTGGTAATGACTGTTTTTTTTTTTTTTTTGTTCTGGTTCAGCTTTGTTAGTGACCATACATTGTCTATGGTGACTAGTCACCCCATTTTATGACAGAGGTGAGATGTGCACTCTCTAGATGATTTCATGTAGCAGTATCTTGCAGTGGATCAGTGTTACTGTATATATACAAAGAATTGTGAATTTAAAGGACTTTGCGCCAACATATCGAAGTACTGATGGATGCTGAAATGCTCCTATAAATCTGGTCTTGGCTACTGTTTAATGACATTTGGGTCAGTAACAAACTGTCCTCGTAAAATGTATAATACAGACTATGGCACGCAAACTTAAACCACCACCGCCAAACTGTGACACCTCTCTCCTGCAGTTGTGTTATGCATTTTACCACAGCGGAGATACTGCAAATTTAAGAGACTGTGAGCTAGCAGACATAGGTTTTAGCTGAAAGGAGGAACTATCAGGCTTATTTGCAAAGTCAATGTAGAGATGTCAATGTTACGATGTGCTGGGTACAGTACCTGGTGAAGCCAATCCAATTACTGCACATCAATTCGGATTTCTGACTGGGTGCTATGAGTTACTGTACTTTTGTACATCCATATTGGGTCCTGCACTGCTTAAACCTTTTATACTGAAATTTGTAAATCCCATGGGAGCTTCAAGTTGACTTTTCATTTGTATCGAAATTTTGGTAAAAAATTCTTCAGCGCATTGGATTTTGCCATCATTGATTAATTTTGTTCAAAAGCCCTTAATATTTCATCCAGACCTGCTACTTGAATGGAATCCCAGATGTAGTCACTTGTACAGGCTTCTTTTGTGCCTTAAACATGTGCGATACAATATGCAATGAAAGCATTCAAAAAGTGTCTATCCCGCGTCTTCAAATTTTATCACCAAACTTTGATCTGGCCACAGGAATCATTAGAAAAGTCAACGAAAGCTCAGAAAAAGTAAAATTTTAATGTATGGCTAACTTTAACTCCCCCCCCCCCCCCCCCTCTTTTTTTTTTTTTTTTCCATTTTTTGGTTGACTGATGATTTTGTTGCTGGTCAGTGGAAGATGTGGTTGTAGGAGACCTATATTGATGTTGGCGGTACAGCCACTGATAATTGTCCTTCACATGCCTCAAGTTGCAGACATCCAGCTCACTCAGATTCAACCGTTATTGTAGATTTTTTTTTTTTTTTTTTTACAGATTGGGCTGCCTGATTTTGGACGGACAGCCAGAACCCCACATATATAGCTTCTTGTCCTAGTAAAAAATGTAATCCATGAACTGGCTTGGAAAATATTTCCTTTTAAGGAATTTCAAAAAGGAACTTTAGATACATTTCCACAGACTTCTTTTTAACCATGGGATCAGGGTTTCTAATAAATTGTCATGGTGCAGAACCTATGAATTATAGAGCTTACTTTATCCCGCAAAACGTATTTATCAATATGGTAAATAAATCCTGATCTGTGATCTTTTGTAGGCCTCATGCACACTGGACATTTTTACAGCTACTCCTAGGGGCGTCTGGCATTGTGTTTTTACCTGCCTCAAAACTCCCCTGCATGTTAGCCTATACCTCCATGCACACATAGGCTTTTAGCAGTGTTCAGTGGCAGTAGAGTTTAATAACAGAAAAAAACCCCACTGCCAGTGCGTCCAGAAGCAGCAGAGTTTAGGCAGAAAAAAACGCTTAACGCTTGTAAACGCTTGTTAACGCTAGTAGCATTTAGGGCTTAAGCGTTAAAAAATAATAAATTCTTTTCTCTGGCAAATTAAATGAGTTACCATCCAAACGCTTGACTCTGGTAAATGTGGTTAAAAGCGTTTTTTGCCAAAATGCTGCTGCCAGGAAGAAGGCTTCTAGGAGAGTTTAGAAAACACCCAGTGTGCAAGAGGCCCTATTGGTGTGAAATTATAGTTAAAAATCTTACAACACAAAGTAGACCGTCTTTTGGGTAAGAAATGTCTGCAACAACCGAATAGATTCATGCGATTCAACTTTCTGCAGGCTTGAAAATGAAAGCATAGCCAAGTGCTGCCAAATTCTTATGTTAAGATACTAGACACCTTCATATGAGGCACATATTGTAAAGAAGGTTACAGTTGTACCGTTGGTTTTGCTACATGTTTGTTTATAGCAGAAAGAGGCAACCGCATACACTGGTCTCAAAATGGGTTGCTGAAACGATTCCTTGAGCTAAATGTCTCTTTAATACACTTTATCCTGTGTTACCCAGTTCTAAAAATCCTGAATAGACCTCTTAACTACAGTTCACCTGTATCTCAGCAGTCAATTTGTGGACTATTGCTGCTGTACTTTTGGGAAACTTCAGTGTACAGTGCATCCAGAAAGTATTCACAGCGCTTCACTTTTTCCACATTTTATGTGGCAGCCTTATTACAAAATGGATTAAATTCAAGATTTTCCTCAAAATTGTCTATGGAACAACTCTGAATGTCCTTGAGTGGCCCAGCCAGAGCTCAGACTTGAACCCGATTGAACATCTCTGGAGAGATCTGAAAAATGCTGTGCACCGACTCACCCCATCCAACCTGATGGAGCTTGAGAGGTCCTGCCAAAAAGCAATAGAGAAACGGCCCAACAGATGTGCCAAACTTGTAGCATCCTACTCCAAATAGACTTGAAGCTGTAATTGGTGCCAAAGATGCTCCTACAAAGTATTGACAAAAGGCTGTGAATACTTGTGTACATTTAGAATGTTTTTTTTTTTTTTAATAAATTTGCAAAGATTTCAAACAAACCTCTTTCCCGTTGTCATTATGGGGTATTGTTTGTAGATATTTGAGGAAAATAATGAATTTATTCCATTTTGGAATAAGGCTGTAACATAAAATGTGGAAAAAGTAAAGCGTCGATAAATTCCAGATGCACTGTAAACGAATATCCTATATCTACTGCCTGATAAAGATTTTCATCTATAATGGAGTTTGATTTTACAGTTCATCCCTCACTTTTGAAGCTTTGTCTGCCTTTCACCCAGAAAGTTATGGCTATCTTCGTTTTAGAATATTGCCGTGTTCAGCCTTTGGTAACAAAGTATAATGTAGTTGCGCAGTCCAAAGGAAGTGTATATACCCGCAAGGTTTTGTTTGATGGTCTGCCCACCTTACTTCTCAGTTGCAGGATTTCTCCTAGAAGAACAGTGGACTTCTGGCCCTGAATGATTGGGGCTATGCACCCCTGGGCCAAATACAGGGAAAACCCCCATATCTCTGTATTATTTTAAACAACATCACTTTTTACATGTACCAGAGTTTTATTCTCGGTTTAACAGAGGACTTTAAAACTAGTTTTGAATTGGTAATAACAAAGTTGCTGCTGTAAAAATGTTGCTACCATTCTCAATACCTATTTCCTTCTTTTACTTGACAGTTATGCTGCTGGTCACAGTTATCATACTTACTGTATGGTATATACAGTATGTAATGTACAGTGCCTATATAGGCAAGTACATTGTCTGGTAAGGAAGGGAAGGCGACTTCTAGGATAAAGGTGCCCCCCACACCCCATATTTTAAATTTGTAGATATGACTTTGCTTAAAGCAAGCTGCCTTTAAAAGATTTACCAGGTTGATTATCAGACTTCTGTCAAAAACCCAAATGGGTATGCAGATTAGGAGCCTTAACGTATCCTATTACATACTTGTACTGACTCAAAGTACTGCAGAGTACATAGCTCCTAAGATCTGATGATTCAGCTATGGCCAACACCCTAAGCAATAAATAATTCCACCATATGTCTGCTTCCTGTGGTTGGAGGGCGACCTACAATTTAAAGTTTAAACGCAATAAAAACAGCAACTACTGGGATGAGCGGCCACAGTGTTTACTTCTCCAGGTACTGAGTCCTAAATTTGACCCACTGCAGTAACGGCTACAGAATCTCAGAGGTTTTTGTATCACTTATCTGCTTATGTGCGGCACATAAAATGGACACAACTTCTATTGTATCTAAATGTGCATTTCTTCTAAATCCACAGTGCTCTCTGAATGTAATATGTCTGAAATCAGCATGTACTGTAGGCACATTGTATCTGTATATGTTGTTAGACTGTAGATTGTATAAAGAAAGAAAGTTCTATGTGTTTTTGAAGAAAAAAAATAAGTTGTACATAAAATAAAGCATTTTGTGAGACAGTTGTGTTTTTAATAAAGGGTCTAAACAAAAAAATAAAAATGCATCAGTGTGTCTGAGTGGAAAGGATCCATCCTGTCTTGAATTTTTTTTATATATACATAGCTGGTAATGTTGAATAAAGAGATCAGTCCATCCAGTTCAACCTAAGTGAGTGTGTGTGTATGTCCCTACCGTTTTCAATTTACATTCTGTTCACTAAGGAACCCATCTAAATGTTTTTTTTTTTTAATTTTATCTACTTTCCCCACTAACACCACCAACTAGAAGGGAGTTCCAAATCTTAATGTATAAGCACATCATATTTGTGTGAAACGCGTCAACCTCCTGTTGTCTCTGTCATCTGGTGTGTATCCTACAGTAAGACGACAACAGCAAGAGAAGGGTGCACCGTCCTTGTGCATTACCACTAAAAAGTTTATCCTAATCAAAATGGGTAGTGTACATTATACTCACAAACATAGGATGTGTACATGCATGTAGGCAATAGGAACTACTCTCCTCCAGAACACTTCTCTAGTGCTGGGTAGCGTGATGGTGTCCACAAAGACCTGGTTTGGCTTACGCGTTTTGAGGGAGAACCCTCTTCCTCAGAGCCTAAATCGACACTCATGTATGTACACATCCAATGTTTGTGAGTATAATGTACGCTACCCATTTAGATTTTAATAAACTTTTTAGTGGTAATGCACAAGGTTGGTGTGCCCTTCTCTGGTTGTCTTAGTGTTTTTGGATACCCTTGGTCCTGAGGGGGGCAGCAAGACCACCTTACCTGTGCTAAAAAAGACCATTCAGAACATTCACCTTCCCGCATGCCACTTGAGCAGCGCAGGAGAAATACTGTTTTTGTGTATCCTACAGTCACTTCATTAAAATGGACTTAGTGTGCAGCCATTCTTTTCATTGATGCTGTTCTCGGAGTCAAGCCAGGGCTTGCACCCACACGTGGAACTGCAGTTTGATTGATTCACTCACCTGGAGCAGCATCTTTCCTTGTATCTGTCCAATTCCTTACCGCTCCAACAGTAAAGAATCCCTTATGTAAGATTGAACTGCTTCTCCAACTTCATTTTGTGATTGCTTGTCTTCTTTAGAGGCCTTAGATTAGTTTCCTCCCAATGCTAAAGTCACCATTCAAAGATTTTGTAAATATCTCTTCTCAAGGGAGAACAAGTTTAATATTTGTAGTTGTCCATCATAACAGGTCATCCAGCCCCCCTTATTTGCTTTGTTGCCCTTCTCTGGACTCTGTCTTATTCAAGCACATCTTTCCTGAGGATTGGTGACCAGAACTTAATGGCATACTCCAAGATGTGCTTGCACCAAAGTTTTGTAAAGTGGTAGAATTAGTTTCATCTATTGAGTGAATCGTCTTTTTATTGTATGCTAATAGTGTGCTGGCCTTGCTTGCCGCAGTTTGGCATTGCATGATTTTGCAGTCTGTGATCTACTAGAACCCCCAGATCCTTTTTGTATCCCCCAGAGGCCCTCCCCCCTAAATTAATAATGGCTAAATTATAAGCCTCTTTGGGTAATCATATCTTACTACCCAAACCTACCCACAGTGAAGCATTTTTAAAGCTATTGCCTAAAAAGGAAAAGACTTCAATCAACCCTAGTTCCTACCACACTGTATCCATCTTGAATGAAGATGGTCAAATTTTATGGCAAACCGACTTCCTAAATGTATTTCTCCTGATCAGTTAGGTTTTGTGTCTGGACGGTTGTTAGCACTAATGAACATAAAGAAGGATTTTACTGTAGTAGAGCCCCAGAGATTGGCTGGTCCTTCTTTGTCACCTGATGCCTTTATAGGCTTTAGATCTGGAAAAGGCATTTGAAAATATTAAGTGGCATTGGTTACAGAAAATGAAGCCAAAAATGGGTTTCCCTGTATAGCGTAGGACTTGTAGTCATGGATTCTATAGATGTACTCTTAAACCCCACCCACTCTGTGGGACTTCATTTTTTTGCTAGTATTAGTGTAGCAGTCATAATAATTTACAGTCAGGTTCATAAATATTGGGACATCAACGCAATTCTAATCTTTTTGGCTCTATACACCACCACAATGGATTTGAAATTAAACAAACAAGATGTGCTTTAACTGCAGACTTTCATTTGAGGGTATTTACATCCAAATCAGGTGAACAGTGTAGGAATTACAACAGTTTGTATATGTGCCTCCCACTTTTTAAGGGACCAAAAGTAATGGGACAGATTAACAATCATAAATCAAACTTTCACTTTTTAATACTTGGTTGCAAATCCTTTGCAGTCAATTACAGCCTGAAGTCTGGAACGCATAGACATCACCAGAAGCTAGGTTTCATCGCTGGTGATGCTACTGCAACTGTCTTCACTTCCTGCTTGTTCTTGGGGCATTTTTCCTTCAGTTTTGTCTTCAGAAAGTGAAATGCATGCTCAATTGGATTCAGGTCAGGTGATTGACTTGGCCATTGCATAACATTTCACTTCTTTCCCTTAAAAAAACTCTTTGGTTTCTTTCGCAGTATGCTTCGGGTCATTGTCCATCTGCACTGTGAAGCGCCGTCCAATGAGTTCTGAAGCATTTGGCTGAATATGAGCAGATAATATTGCCCGAAACACTTCAGAATTCCTCTTGCTGCTTTTGTCAGCAGTCACATCATCAATAAATACAAGAGAACCAGTTCCATTGGCAGCCATACATGCCCAAACCATGACACTACCACCACCATGTTTCACTGATGAGGTAGTATGCTTTGGATCATGAGCAGTTCCTTTCCTTCTCCATACTCTTCTCTTCCCATCACTCTGGTACAAGTTGATCTTGGTCTCATCTGTCCATAGGGTGTTGTTCCAGAACCGTGAAGGCTTTTTTAGATGTTGTTTGGCAAACTCTAATCTGGCCTTCCGATTTTTGAGGCTCACCAATGCTTTACATCTTGTGGTGAACGCTCTGTATTCACTCTGGTGAAGTCTTCTCTTGATTGTTGACTTTGACACACATACACCTATCTCCTGGAGAGTATTCTTGATCTGGCCAACTGTTGTGAAGGGTGTTTTCTTCCCCAGGGAAAGAATTCTTTGGTCATCCACCACAGTTGTTTTCCGTGGTCTTCCGAGTCTTTGGGGTTGCTGAGCTCACCGGTGCGTTCTTTCTTTTTTAAGGATGTTCCAAACAGTTGATTTGGCCACACCTAATGTTTTTGCTATCTCTGATGGGTTTGTTTTGTTTTTGCAGCCTAATGATGGCTTGCTTCACTGATAGTGACAGCTCTTTGGCTCTCATATTGAGAGTTGACAGCAACCGATCCCAAATGCAAATAGCACACTTGAAATGAACTCTGGACCTTTTATCTGCTCCTTGTAAATGTGATAATGAGGGAATAACACACACCTGGCCATGGAACAGCTGAGTAGCCAATTGTCCCATTACTTTTGGTCCCTTAAAAAGTGGGAGGCACATATACAAACAGTTGTAATTCCTACACCGTTCACCTGATTTGGATGTAAATACCCTCAACTTACAGCTGAAAGTCTGCAGTTAAAGCACATCTTGTTTGTTTCATTTCAAATCCATTGTGGTGGTGTATAGAGCCAAAAAGATTAGAATTGTGTCGATGTCCCAATATTTATGGACCTGACTGTAGTAGTAATTTTTTTGCTAGGTGATGGAAAATAAAAATTTCCTCCTTTTTAACCATTCTTTTTTTATTCAAGCTCTGACTGCTTACAGCCTATGGCCACCAAACAGTTTTCAGATCAGTAACCCTTGGTATCTGCTGTTGGGGGTTCAGTAGTTGGCAGCAGGGAGCTACAGGTCCAGTCCAATGGTTCTCAGACCCTTAAGACCCTTCAGGAGATATGCTCACCATTATAGGTACAGCTTAATGGAATAAGGTAAGACATGTACTGTAAATCAGTTCCTATCCATACCAAAACCACAATGCTTGGCACACAAGCAGATGCATAGGAATGGCGAGTTATTCACTATTGTGCTAATCTTTATTTGGTCATGTCTTTTAACACCTTCAGCACTATTAGTGAGTTTATTCCAAATTTAAAATTGGTGGGGGGTTTTCCCCTCCATCCAATTGTTACGTCAGAATCATGAACCATGCCTTCTTCTAACATACACTTTTTTCCACAAAAAAATGTGGTCCGCACCCGAGTTATAGTAGCGCCTGTATTCTGGACACATGAAACCCCTGCCTATTACCTGTATTAAAAAAAATGGGTATTTCTGATTGACAAGAGCATTAAAAGGGGTTAGACTTAAATCAAGATGGTGACAATAGGTTAAACATGGAGGGAGGTCCTATTCAAACTCATGCATTGAGCGTACTGGGCCTGTACCATTTTCTTCAAAACACCACTCTTGGATTGAATTATTCCCACCCAAAATGCCAATCCAAACCCAAATCTCCCTTATTCTGGTCCTGCCCTACCATAAAAAGACAAAAAAAAAAAAATCACCCTGGAACTTTAAATGAGGTGTAGCACACATAGCCACGGACTAGAAAGGTACACATGGTATTAAATTTATTGAAGGTAAGTACAATAAACATGCAAGTACATCAAATGAGTATACAGATACGGAAAGATAAAACCGATTGGTGATGGACACAATATGCAATATATGCTAAAATTGGCAGATGTTGGTACATAGTTATAGAAGAGCATTTTAAAAACTATGCATTTCGTGAGCTAGTCTACTAACTTCTTCAGGAGTGGATGCACATGAGACAAATCTACAAAATAAAACCATAATTGTAAAATATGTCCAGGTAGTAAATGTTACTATAAATAATGGAGAATACCATAAAGGGACCCCATGCTTACCAATCAGGTTGGCCATGTAGGGACCCCCAGCCAGTGGGGGTCCGGTACTTCTAGTCCAGTAGCTGGAGGGGTGGAACCAGGTAAGCCCACAGGCGGGGACAAAGGAGGGTCAATGCGGCACAGAAATGTGTCCATACCGTAAGTGTCATCCCAAGTAGTAGCTGTAACAACGTGTGTGTGTGTAATATATATATATATATATATATATATATATAGGCATAGAGTGTGTCGGTATACTACAGTGTCACTGTAGTATACTGACATACTGTATGCAGACACATATATACACTTTGTTACAGCTACTCCTTGGGATGACACTTACGGTATAGACACATTTTTTGTGCTGCATTCACCCTCCTCTTTGTCCCCCTGTGGGCTTACCTGGTTCCACCCACTCAGCTCCTGGGCTACACATACCAGACCCACCACTGGAGTCTGTACATGGCCAACCTGACTACACTGATTGGTAAGTATGGTGCTCCTTTATGATATTCCCCCATGATTTATAGTAACATTTACTTACCTAGACATATTTTACAATTAATGTTTTATTTTGTAGCTTTGCCTCGTGTGCATCCACTCCTGAAGAAGTGAGCAGACTAGCATATGGACCTCTTCAGGCAGGCCTAAAGCAGCAGCTCCAATTACCCCCCACCCTCCTCCCAGGCTCCAGCCAGGGGATTGGAGAGCTTTCTCCCATTTACCCCAAATATTTGAACCTTTTCCCATGATGCTCCACTGGCAAAGAAACTGCTAAACAGGCTGGAAAAGGATATATTCACAATTCAAGCTCACTGTGAATATTCACACTAATGCAAGGGATGGCAGCACCACCTACTGACAGCAGAGAGAACTGACAGCCAGGCTGGATTTAGGAAAACTGAATAAAAGCAGATTACATGACTGACTACGGTCATGCAGACTAACTGTGAAGAGATACTCCTGTTTATGGCAGGGTGGCTAAACTAAAATAATGTAAAACCCAGTCGAGTCAATGGGAAATCTTGGCAAGACATGTGGGTTGCAGGGAAAGTTTTGAGGAGAACACCCACTCCTCTGGAAGTTTCAGAAACAAATTTAAAACCAAAAAATGCAAACAAGAGAAACATCTAAATGAACCAGCTTTAAAGGGCATATTGACTTAAGAAATGTTCAATCAAGACACTTTGACTGCATCCAACAGTCGTTCAGTGGCATTTGCCCCCCAGATTGGGGTTAGCTATATTGTAAAAAAGAAACCTTTACTAAAAGGGAAATGGTTGGGCTTCCACGGACAGATTTCTTTTGAAAATACTACTTGATTGGCAGCCTCTGGCTTCAAAAACTTTGAGTCACTGATTGGGAACGAGAATGCATCCAGTGGATCTGCGTAATATCCAAGATATTGCAGAATTTTCAGAATGAGATGATGGAAATGGCAGTCTCTGTATTTTTATTTTTAAAGGCTGAAAAAAGACAAAATAACTAGAAAACAGAAAACTTCCATATGCAGAACCCTACACCCACAGCTGATTCAGAGGAAGGCAAAAACCCCTATAACAGTGTTGCCATAATGATGATTTCATGTGACGGCAGCCTGGGCCTGCAAGTGCCGGTGTAACGTTAAAAAACCATACCCCGTGAAGAAACCATACCCTCGTCACTTCCTGTCTGAAACAGCTGAGCAGCGCAGCAGTGCGCATGCTCAGAGCCCCGGATACGCAATTGAACATGAAAGAATTTGAGAAGTGCGCATGCTCGGTGGGCATGAAATTCTCACGGCACTGTGTCTAATGTTATACTTGCGGCGGGTACATTAAAACACTTCGGCTGCAACATCAATCATCTCCTCTGCTATCGCTGTAACTTCCCTCATCTCCGGTAATAAATATAAAAGCGGCGGCGGGTGTATGAGATGTAAATGACGGCGATCGCGGCTCCGTGATCCGCTTTTATATTTATTTCCGGAGATGAGGGAAGTGACAGGGGAAGGAGCGGAGATGATTTATGTTGCAGAGGAGCTGTTTTAATGTAAGAGCCGCAAGTTTAACTACCGTGAGAAATCCATACCCTCCGTAGCTGCACCGGAAGTGACGAGGGTATGGTTTTCTCATGGAACACCGGCATTGGCAGGCATTACTAGCGAAACCCCACTTTGGTGTGCTAAGACCCCTCAAGAGACAGATGTGTGCCTCTGGATGTAGACAGTTCATGCCCAAGGGCGCACATCTGTCACTTTTTGCATGTAATCGCTCTATGTGTGATTACATGCAAACAGCTGCAGACATGGACACTGTCAGCCTGTCATTGATTTGTGCAGGTTTCCTGCCAGTAGCTGTTCAAAAATACTTGGCCATACCCGCTGCAGAAATACATTGGTCTGGGTGGTGTACATAGCCTCTACGAGATTAATGGAGTATGCAATGATACCTTTTTATTGTACAAACCTAACACTTAAAAGACAAGAGTTTTTCCTTCCCTCCTCAGGTATTGCTTCAGACCTGAGAGAGGGAAAACTCCTAAACTTTTCTTTCTAGTTTAAAGCATTTTCAGCAAACAGTTTACGCAGTAATAGCCCCTGGTATGGGTGCCAGTTAACACAGTAATAGCCCCTAATATTGATGCCATGCTCTTAGCACGGAGAAGGTAGAGAAGAATAGTGAGACCTGCCAAACACAGTAATGAAAGTGTTAGGGCCAGCCGCTACAGTGGTGTTGGTCTTAACACTTTATCAACTTCATGGGAGATCTTTATGATTTCCCTGTGGGTCTCCTGATGCTCTACAGTACAGTGTACCTTTCCATCAGGGACTCCTTCTCTCCACCACACACAGTGGTGAAATGAAGGGGGAAGGCTGCTACAGCACACCTCTCCATCTGGAACTCATTCCCCTACAGCAGGGGTGCCCAATATTTTCAGGAGCGAGGGCCACTTTAGCAACTTGGTAACTGGTCGCACACAGGCACAGCCCACTCTACTCTATGGGCCCTCTGATCTGCCCACACATAAGAGGACAGATCCCCTTCTGTTTTTAAGTGGATCAGGTTGGATATAGGTGGGTGTAAATGGACACAAGTCAGTTTACATCTGCCGCTCTATAGAGGTGAATGAAGGGTCCGATTGGGTCCACCTGAAATAGGCAGACCTGATCGGACCAATCGTGTGAAAGGGACTATGGCTGCTTTCACACTGATACACTGCGGTTTACCTGCACCTAAACTGACCTCATTCTTCACTTCTTCCTCAGGATTCCTGCAGGTATCGCTGGCTGCTGCTGTCCCCCAGACGGGTATGGCTAGTGGCTGCTGCTGGCTGTCCTCGAGGTCTGGTACTGCTGGCTGGAACAGCGGAACAGCTGGCACCTATGAGACACCAACGGAGTGTGAGAGGAGTGGCGCTGGAGAAAGCATGCAGCTGCAGTAGAGAGCAGAGCCGATGCTTCCTGTATCGCTCCTCTCACAGGCAGAGTACATTTGGTATTCCTCCACCTGTGACAAGAGCCGTAACTATACGGGAAGCATTGGCTCTGCTTCCTCTAGTGTCTGCTCCATTCATCCCAGTAATGCTCGGGGATGGCAGGCTGGGATCCCGCAATCTGGGCTTACCAACCCACTGTCACAGAGCAGGAGGTGGGATCCTGTTGGGGGTGCACATGTGGTGGCACAGTATAATGTTGGGTGACCCCCCCCCCCTAGTGATGCCACTGGACCCGAATGGACCATTCGATGCTCCTTATGGAGTGGCGAATGTCCATGAACTTGTGTCCGATGACATCCGATCCTATCCGGTAAAAACAGATGGATGGGGATTTGTTCCCCCATCCATGGTTAGGATGGCAGCCGGGTGTAAACGAACAGGTGATCTGTTTACATTGAAATCAAAAACAAACAGAGGTCACACCGACCTAGCGCATTATCTTCAATAAAAGGCTTTATTAAATGTAAGTGCATATACTCTTTACCAAAAAGTTTAAAAAGACACATCAAATCCAAACATCTGGAACAATCTGTATCACATTGACAGATACAATCCTTGACATGTAGCAATAGCCAAGACATTCCCCAACTACTACCCCCTTCTACACACCCCCAGCTGAGCATGAAGCTTGGGCAATGCAGGACCTTACGGTTGGGACATAACGAGGCATACCTGACACTCGTTCTTATCCAGTGGGGAGAGGGCAGCCGCGGAGGAGGCACGAGTGAGTCGGGACAGGCGACACTCGGCAGAGGCTTGGAGAGGAAGTACGGAGCATTGGAGATAATCGGCGGCCCTCGGGGGGAGATCGGAAGTGCTCACCTCAGCGTCTCTCACAACAAGTCTCAGCCGAAGCCGCTGGGACCCAGCGGGAGACGAAGGGGAGGAGCGCATGGGGAAATAAAACAAATAGGACTCCCCTAATGCCCCCAAAACTATACTGCCATAAGGGAAAAGCAGCTGATTCCCCCTCCCCCCACAGAAACTGCAACAGACTCCATGCTGAGAACAGTATCCAGATCAGGAGTGGTGAGTCCTCCTTTTTTTTTGACTGAGACTGACATATTTTCCGAATTTAATTCAAACAGTTATGGACTTCAATGTTAAGGACTAGACTGACACACCACTTACTAGAATTGCATTACGCTTTGGGGTCATTGAAGCAAAACTATGAGGGGTGGAGAGTAAGGAAGGGGTGTGATAACAAACCAGTAAACAGTAAAGACCCATAATATAAGAGGAAAATCAGCAAGATGAGGGGCGGTCACAAAATCACAGAAGTAAGCTCAAGCCCAGGAACAATAAAAACTGTTTTTTTTTTACTTACCGTAAAATCCTTTTCTCTTAGGTTCATTGACGGACACAGTCCTCTAATGCATATCAGTAGGGTTATACTGCCCCCTACAGGAGTAGGACACTAGGCAAACAAAAAGTTCTGGCTCCGCCTATGGGCAGTCCCAGGGGGCATTCCCTCTCTCTTCCTGCATAGGATGTCAGTTTTGTATCAAAGCAGTGTCAGAGAAAACAATACCAACCCAACTCAAAATAGAGGGGTGGGTACTGCGTCCGTCAATGAACCTAAGAGAAAAGGATTTTACGGTAAGTCAAAAATCCAGTTTTCTCCTCTGTTCATTGACGGAGGCAGTCCTCTGATGCATATCAGTAGGGACGTCCCAAAGCAGTACCACAAAAAATGAGGGGTGGGAACATCCGAAAAAAACAAGTCCTCAAGGCTAGACACTCCAGTTTCATGGAAGGGACGACTTCTGAAGGTTCAGAATCCACCCGAACTCCTCCAGAGTTCTTATGGTGATTTCCAAATTTTTTGTCAGCACCGTAGGGCAGTGGTCCTCAACTCCGGTCCTCAGGGCCCACTAACAGGCCAGATTACCTTGGGGAGATGCAGACTAGAGTACTGCAATCACTGAGCAACAAATGATATCACCTGGGATGTATTTCAGTTATCTTGCAAATCTGGCCTGTTAGTGGGCCCTGTAGGCCAGGGTTGAGGACCACTGCCGTAGGGGACTCAGCATGGAGAAGCAGATCATCCAGGTATCCCAGGCCCGATATCCCTCGCTGCCGTAGCAGTGCCAGAATCGGAGCCAACACCTTTGTGAAAACTCGAGGAGCGGAGGCGAGACCAAAGGGTAACACCACGAACTGATACTGATCCTCTCCCACAGCAAAACTGAGAAACCGTTGGTGACTTGCACAGATTGGGATGTGAAGGTAGGCATCTTTGATGTCTATGGAGGCCCGGAAATCCCACCATGCGAAACGATTCCATCTTGAATTTCTGAATTCGCACGGAACCATTCAGTGCCTTTAGGTCCAGGATTGGACGCACATTGCCTTCCTTCCTGGGAACCATGAACGGGTTGGAAAAAAAACCCTAAAAAAACGTTCCTGGAACTATCACCCCATGTTGTACAAGGTCCTGTACTGCCCCATAGAGCGACAGCAAGCAATCCGGGGACAGCCGTACATTGGAGGTGAAAAACCTTACAAGAGGGACGGATCAAACCTCGATCTTGTAACCGGACCGTATGACCTCCTGAACCCACCTGTCTGGGATCCGGGCCAGCCACAGGTCCGAGAACCGGCGAAGACGTCCCCCCCACCCCAGATACGGATGAGGGCGCACCTTCAGCCTGAGGAGGCCTTGTTCACAGGTCTGGAGAAATCGGTTTGTCAGACCAGGGTCGCTTGGAACCACCCAAGGGAGTCTTGAAGGACTTTGACTTATCGACTGACCCTGAGGGACGAAAAAACGTTGTGAGCCGAAAAGGAAGGACCCCGTCTCCGACAAAGGTCCTTAACCTTGTTAGCCTGTGGAAGAAAGGTACTCTTCCCCCCTGTCAGACACTTAATGATGTCATCCAGGGTAGCCTCAAACAGGCCATCTCCTTGAAATGGGAGATCCGTCAAAGCCTTCTTAGAAGTTTGATCCAAAGACCAACACTTCAGCCAAAGTATAAGCCTGATAACCACCGCCAAAACCATCAGTTGGCCCAATAAGGGAGCAGTGTCTTGCAGCCCCTGCACCAGCTGGTCCAACAGTTCCCCAAAGGTAGGAGGGACTTGTTTTCCCTCCAAGTCATGGCGTAGTAACTTCACCCATCCAGTCAACGTCTGCGTGACCAGGGCAATCGTAAACACTGGTCTCAGTGCAGTCCCCGCCAGGGAGTACATACTGCGGGCCACAGCATCCGCTTTCCTATCCTCTGGGCCCTAAAGGATGGGGATTCCTCCACTGGAATAACGGTAGCCTTATTTATTCTGGAGACCGGTGGATCCACCTTAGATGGCACAGTCCACTCCTTTACCAGAGACTCCTCAAAGGGGTAGCATCTAGCAATCTGCTTAGGCACCCCAGGGGAAGGTCTTGGACTGTCCCATTCTTTGGTGAGCATGTTGACAAAATAGGCGGGAAAGGGACAAATCTTTTCCGCCCTGGATGGCTTGTGAGTGCCAAACGTAACCTGCGCCCCAGGTGCAGCTGCGTCCTCCAACTTTAGGGTCTCACTCACAGAAGCTAGTGCGTCCACCAGCGCCTTATCTTGCACGGCAGTGGAGGAAGAGATATCATCCTCACTATCAGAGGAGACAGGGCGCGAGGTAGCAGACCCGGCAGGGAGACCCACGTTTGCGGTGGCTGAGTCAGAATCTGAGACATCAGATAAGGCAGGGGTAGGCGGAGGGCATTTCTTGCCACCTCCACCTGGGACACAAATGCTTCCAGAACTGCTGAAATTGCATCCGCCTCCGAGAGGGGTTCAGGTGGGGACACATGTTCTGCAGGGTCCATGTTGCACCAGGGGAACCCATCAGGAGTAGGCCCAAAACAGCCCCCCGCGTGATGGGGGAAGGATAGAAGAGGGGGTGCATAACAGGACAGAGGGGAACCCGGGATTGTGAGGGTCCGACCGTCCCAGGGAGAGGCCCGTGTCCACCCCAAAATTCACCAGGGGGGAAAATTAACTCACTATACCAGGAACACAGGCGGGCGCCACCTCCTGACAGGACCTCTCTCCGCCGAAGTGGGGGGGCTGTCGGCCAAATAGGAACACTGCGACTCTGGCCTAGACCCCTTTGTGTGACCTTAACTCGCGAGGCCAGTCCCCGTTCATTGGAACTATGTCATGCCTGACCCAGCGCAGAGCTAAGGTCTGCACATGCTCGCTGGCTGGGGTGACCACTGGATCTATACATCCAGTCCGTCGCTCCAGATCCAGCATAGTTGCTTTTAAAACTCAGGAGAAAATCTGGAGAAGCTAGCTAAAAAATGATCTACATAAAAAAAACAAATTTTTCCAGGACCAGAGATCCCAGCAAGGAACTTGGTTCTTAGTCCTGACTAGGCAGATTAAAACTGACATCCTATGCAGGAAGAGAGAGAGGGTATAACCCCTGGGACTGCCCATAGGCGTAGACAGAACTTTTTTTTATGCTTAGTGTCTTACTCCTGTAGGGGGCAGTATAACCCTACTGATATGCATCAGAGGACTGCGCTTGTCAATGAACGATAGAGAAAAGTGTTTCTGACAAGCGGACAATGGAAAAACCACAAGGAGCACGAGCAAAACAAGCTTAAGTAAAGGAAAAAAGCAGACAAAACAGACATTCGACAGGTCCAAGCACTCTCGGCCACTTAAGAATAGAACAAGATCTTGAAAGGGAATTGGAAATGGGACATAAGGAGGAACAAGCTTAAAAGCTCAAAATGGGGATCACCAGTTGAGGATGGTGAAGAAGAAATTACATCAGTGCCAAGGAGGGGAAAGGCGCAACCCTATGCTCCAGCTTTAAACCAATTGCATTGTTAACCACTTAAGCCCCAAGCCTATTCTTGACACTTTTTGTTTACAAGGTAAAATCAGTATTTTTTGCTAGAAAACTACTTAGAACCCCCAAACATTATATATATATTTTTTTTAGCAAAGGCTCTGGAAAATAAAATGGGGGTCATTGCAATATTTTTTGTCACGCGGTATTTGCGCAGCGGTCTTTCAAACGCCATTTCACTGCATTTAAAAAAAACTAAACAGTAGAGATGGACGAACATCGGCCAGGCGGTTCGCGAACGCCAGCCGCGAATTTTCTCAAAAGTCCGCGAACCACGAGTTTGCGGCGGGCCCCATTGACTTTCATGGGAGGCGAACTTTAAAAACCATTAGGTCATATTTGCAGCCACATAAGACGTATTAGCTGTGCACAAATAGTCCCAGCACATGGACAATGTCATAACAGAAGTATTGTAATTGAAAAAGTTGCTCTAAATTTTTTTTTTTTTACGGCAAAAAATATATATATTTTTTTTCATAAATCAGCCAGAACTGACAGCAGCCGGTAAATACATTGTCTAATACATATAAGGTCCAATCACACATCTGTAAAATGGGTCCGCATCCATTCCACAATTTGGCGGAACCTTTACAGATCCATTGTTTTTCATTTCCAGTCTGAAAAATTAGGCATTCACAGGATAAAGAAGTAAGTGTCGGCCATTCCAGGCCCCAAAAATTATCCCACATGCCTTTACCTGACAGCTAAGAACATAGTATTTTGTGGCTGAAGGTACATTAGGCATTCACAGGATACAGAAGTAAGTGTCGGCCAGTAATGGCCCCAAAAATTAGCCCACATGGGTTTAACTGACAGCAAAGAACTTCGTTTTTGATGGCTAGAGGTACAGTAGGCGTTCACAGGATACATAAGTAAGTGTTGGCCTGTATAGGCTCCAAAACTTAGCTCACATGGTTTGAACTAACAGCAAAGAACTTCGTTTTTGATGGCTAGAGGTACAGTAGGCATTCACAGTACACTGAACAGTAAGTGTCGGCCTGTATAGACTGCAAAAATTAGCTCACATGGGTTGAACTGACAGCAAAGAACGTAGTATATGATGGCTAGAGGTACAATAGGCGTTCACAGTATACACCAGTGGTTCTCAACTCCGGTCCTTGGGACCCACCAACAGGCCAGGTTTGCAAGATAACTAAATTACATCACAGGTGATCCCATTTGCTGCTCTGTGATTGCAGTATTCTAGTCTGCATCTCCCCAAGGTAATACTTAAAATCTGGCCTGTTAGTGGGTCCCGAGGACCGGAATTGAGAACCACTGGTATACACAAGTAAGTGGCGACCTGTATAGGCTCCAAAAATTAGCTCACATGGGTTGAGCTGACAGCAAAGAAATATTTTTTTTTTTTTTATTTATCGTTTTATTTAAGTTTTCAAAGAAGTCATTACAGAGTATATAACACCATCTTAAATTTACAAAGACATTATCCACAGCAATTTTCTCATCTCCGGGGTCTAATAGAATCCTCCCGAGATTTACAACTAGTTGGTATATGGTCCTTTATCACATATCCGCTAAGGCAAGATATTGTTAAGACATCAAGTCTCCCTCTCTGTCCCCACTCATTCAATCCTTGCCCCTTCTTTACTTCGTTATGCTTTTATTAAAGTGACCCTTGGCCTCTGCTCTTGCCCTTGTTACGCTTTCTTCTTTCTATCTGTTCATTCTCTTCCTTGCCCCTCTTATTTATCTACATTGCCCCCCCTCCCTCAAGCCCCCCATTCATTCCCCCTATCACTCAGCTCGCACTCCCATACTAACAGCAACCACCACACAAAAAAAAAAAAAAAATTAGGCAAAAACATACAACTTAATTCTCCTTCCCTCCCCTACATCTCCCCTCTCCCTCCACTGGAACCAGGGACTCCTTCTGCGTTTTGAGATGATGGTACCAGCAATTGTTTGCCTCTATCCGAAGCTATAAATAAATTCCATGTTCTCCAAGTCTTTTTATATTGCTCCTGTTTGTGTTGTGAAGAGAGCACTAGGTCCTCCATTTTATTAATGTGTTCTAGTTTTCTTACCCATTCAAGCAATGAAGGGGCTTGTTTTTTTCTCCAATGTTGGGGAATGCATGCTCTCGCAGCATTCATCATGTGTGGTAATACTGATCTTGCGTATTTCCTCTCTGTCAGCCCAGATAGCTGTAAAAGGCAGAAGGCGGCTTCTCCCTCGATTTTAAAGTCTGTTACTTCTTGGACTATTTCCCCAATCTCTGACCAAAATTTCTTCATCTCTGGGCAATTCCAAAAGATGTGGTATAAAGTGCCTTCCCCTTCCCCACATCTCCAACACCTGTCCGATTCCTGGGTGTGCCATCTATGCAATTTGACTGGTGTGTAATACCACCTCGTCAGGATTTTATAATTTATTTCCTGGATTTTAGTACATTTAGTTGGTCTAAATATTGCCCTCATCACACTCTGTTTCTGTGTATCTGTTATCTCTATATTTAGATCCGCTTTCCATTTTTCCAACCATTTCAGCTTCGGTTGGTCTAACGGAGTGTTCAGCATTTTATATAGAATAGATAACGGGCGATCTATGCCTCCTATTTTCTCACATAGCTTCTCAAAGTATGTCAGTGGTTTCTTAAATTTTTCCGGTTCCGGCAGCGACTCTAAGAAATGTCGCAATTGGAGTGCTTCCCACAAGAGTAGCCTATATGGTCCCTCCTCATCTGTTAATCTACCGATTGGGGGCCACATCTGCTGGCTCGTGAAAGTTTTGATGCCATCTTGTCCTGTTTCCCACAATTTTTTAAAATGCTGTCTCCCTAAACCTGGGGTGAATTTAGGATTTCCCAGAATCGGATATAGAGGGGATTCGGTTGAAGTTAGGTTTTGACTCAGGGTCTGCTGATATCCTATTTTTATTGTATTTCCCAACATGGGATGTGTTTTCAAAGATTTGGGGAGTGTCTTATAGCACCAAATTGCTCTCTTTAATGAGACCATCGTTTGGGCTTGTTCCAATTGGACCCACCTTTTCGTTTCCCGATGGTGCCACCAGTCCAATATTCTATTTAAATGAATGGCGTGGTAATATCTACGCAGGTCAGGTATAGCTAGCCCACCCATATTTTTGGGAAGTGTTATAGTATTACGCGCTATACGCGGTTTTTTACCCGCCCAGATAAATCCTCCAAACACACCCTGCATAATTTTGAAAAAACTGTTAGGAATTTTAACTGGAAGTGCTCTCATAATGTATAGATATTTTGGCAAAACATTCATTTTAATCAAGTTGCCTCTTCCAAACCATGAATGGAGGCCTCCCCTCCATTGTTCCAAAATTTTCTTTGTCTCTCCAATCAAGGGTGTGAAGTTTAATTCATATATCTGGGCCATCTTTGCGGGTATATAAGTCCCTAGATATTTCACTGCTTTTTCTACCCATGAGAATCCGAAATTGCTCTTCAATCTTTCCTTACTTGCTTTTGATAATCCCACCCCCATTGCTTCGGATTTCCTATAGTTTATCTTGAAATTTGATAATTCTCCGTATTGTTTGATTTCCTCTAGGAGAACTGGAAGCGATATTCCTGGCTCTGTCAAAGTAAACAGCAAATCATCTGCATATGCTGCAGTCTTATAATGTTCCTTACCTACCAGGACTCCTTTTATGTCCTGGTTTAATCGAACTTTATTCAAGAAGGGCTCTAATGTCAGCACAAATAACAGGGGGGACAATGGGCAACCCTGTCTTGTGCCATTTTTTATACTCAAAGGTTCCGATAGCACCCCATTTGCTTTTACTCTTGCAGTCGGGTTGGAGTATATCCTAGTTATTCTCTCCCGCATTATTTCTCCTACCCCTATATACTTGAGCACTGTCTGCATAAAGGTCCATTCAACTCTGTCAAAGGCCTTTTCTGCGTCGGTGCTCAATATAATACACGGTGTTTCTGTTTTGGTGACTATATGAATTAAATTAAGAACTCTAGTAGTACTATCCTTTGCTTCCCTCGCCGCCATGAAGCCCACTTGGTCTAGATGTATTATTTTGGGGAGTACCTTTGCCATCCTTGCCGCTATAATTTTTGTATAAATTTTTAAGTCCAAGTTCAAAAGCGAAATGGGCCTGTAACTTCCGCAATTTGAAGGGTCCTTACCCTCTTTCAATATTAACGATAAATAAGCAGTTAATGTATCCCTAGATAGTGTTCCCTCTGGTCCTCTCTTATTAAACAGTCTCTCCATGTATGGTCCCAAAATGGGGGCCAATACATGGAAGTACTGTAATGTCAGGCCATCTGGTCCTGGCGCTTTGCCACTTTTCATACTTTTTATGGCCTGTTCTATTTCTTGCTGTGAAATAGATCCTTCTAAGTCCTCTTTATCTTCCTCGGAAAGTTTCGGTATTCCTGATTGTACCATATAGTCGTCCATTTCCTTTTGCTCTTTTCCTGTTTCCGGCAGATTATATAGCATTGAATAAAAGTTCCTAAATTCCTCCGTTATTTGATCCGGCAATATTTTTTTAACTCCTTCTGGGGAAACAATTTGTGGGATGTAGGATCTTACTTTTTGAATCTGCACAGATCTTGCTAAGGCTTTTCCGCATTTGTTCCCTGATTCATACATAATTTTCTTTGATACTTAAATCGCTGCTCTAGCTTTATAGTGCATTAAGTCAAGTATTTGCTTTCTTACCAGAGTCAATTCCCCTATTGCTATATTTTCCTTTTTTTTTTTTATGTTCTGTTTCTAATGTTCTAAGCTTATCCAGTAATACTCGTAATTGTTTGTTCCTTTCCCTTTTTATTCTTGCACCATGTTTGATTAAGATTCCCCTTATCACTGATTTGTGTGCCTCCCATAGTGTGCCTATCGCACAGCCAGGTATATCATTAAGCTCAAAGTAATCCTTAAGTCCTTTTTGTACCTCTGACCTTACTTCCTCTATCTGTAACAAGCTTTCGTTTAATTTCCAGAATCTTTGTTTAGTTGATTTGACTGTAGAGGTGTTATAAATCATCGACACCATTGCATGGTCTGACCATGAAATGTTGTCGATATCAGTGTGTTTTACCGCCAAGAGATGGGCATGTGGCACTAAAAAAAAGTCTATTCTCGAGTAAGTCCCGTGCGGGTGAGAGAAAAAAGTGTACTCCTTTTCAGTTGGATGTTGGAGACGCCATACATCTATCAATTGTTCTTTATGTATAGTCTTCCTCATCCGCCGACACATCCCAGCAGATGACGTAGATTTGGTTTTGGAGGCATCAGCCACGGGAGACAGCGGTGTATTGAAATCTCCTCCCAAAATCAGTTGGCCTTGAGTGAATTCTCTGAGTACATTCAATGTTTTAGCGACAAATCTGTCCTGTTGCTTATTGGGAGAATATAATGTCGCAAAGGTCATCTGCAACTCTCCTATTTTCCCTTTTAGGAAGAGATATCTGCCACTGTCATCACATCGCTTCTCCTCCAGCTGCCATGAGACCTTACTATCAATTAGTATTGATACCCCTCTTGATTTTGATTGTGGGTAGGTTGAGTGATAAATATATGGAAATGCATTACTTTTTAAGTATGGTAAGTTCTCCGATCTAAAGTGCGTCTCTTGTATAAACGCTATGTTTGCCCTCACTCTTTTGAGTTCTGCTAATAATATTCGCCTTTTTTCAGGTGTATTTAGGCCCTTTGCATTGATTGAGACAATTTTTATATTCTCCATTACCCCTATCAAAGTGCGCTACGTAAGCAAAAGCTTAAAGAGCCGGAGGGAAACAGAGGGGGACAGGGGAGAAAAAGAGAAAAGACGAAAAGAAAAGGAAAAAAAAAAAAAAAAAGGAAAATCAGAAACTCACTACACAATCGCTCACTCTATCTTTTATTCAACCTCCTCACCCTATTTCATTCACTCTCGTGCCCTTCCCTGTGGATCTTTACCCTGCCGGGTAGAACTGATAGCTCTTCCCGGTCGGATCCCAGGTCGGATTATTAAATCCTTTTAACACACAGCATTTACTGCCACCTGTGTGTTCTAACTTTTTCAGGGAAATACCTACTGGTAGTCCCCTCTGCCCCCGTTTCTCCCTCCCTATACTTATTTATATACTTATTTGCTTTATTTCCTTGTATCCACCCGCCACAAGTTTTCTTTCCTCTCTTTTGGACCACTCTCCCTGTCTGACCCCCTAGCTACCTATACCTCTGAGTCATTACCCTCTTATTCCTCTATGTTTATCCTATTTTATCTTGGAGCCTTGATATCTAACCATACCTTCCCCAAAACAGCTATAAGTAGAGGAAAGAAAAAAGAAAGAAAGAAAAAAAAAAAAATACCAAATACCAAATACCAATAACTCAATAATACTTGAATTTCCCTCAAGTCTCTTAAAACTCTACTTAATATGGGCTATTATACCCCAACTTAATCCTATGTGGAAAAGAAAAAAAAAAAAAAAAATTAAATAATAACATAGAATGTACCTGGTAGTAGCTACCGATTGTGTATCTTAATATGGGGTATTATACCCTTAAGTTCCTCGTGAACAAAGTGAAAAAAAAAAAAAAATTCCCCCTTTCCTTTCCCTTTTTCTTAAGGGGGAGAGTATAGTATTAACGCCTGGGGGGATAGGGGATCAGTAAAAAGCTATAAGTAAAGTCTATCCCATCTGAAGCTTTCACATTTAAGCGTCCTAAGCTCTTATTTCACACTGTAATACTAAATATCTCTGTCTCCCTTTTCCTATTAAGCTTCAGAAGTCTGTTAATTCTGAGCGGGGGTCTGGGGGATCCGGACACCCCAGCTATCCATAGTCTCTGTTGGCCTATTCTATATTCAATTCTGTGCTCTATTATAGACTACTACAATAATAAAAAAATTAAAAAAAAAAAAACCCCAAAAAAGTTACCACAACACTTCTATTAAGAATCAATACATTAATAAAGGATATATCTCTCATTCCCATATACTCTTAGTGAGAAAACCACCCAGCCAAAAAAAAAAAAAAAAAAACCCCAAAAAAAGTTACCACAACACTTCTATTAAGAATCAATACATTAATAAATGATATATCTCTCATTTCCCTATTCTCTTAGTGAGAAAACCACCTAGCCAAAAAAAATAGTGGCCACACTTCTATTAAAGATTAATACGGTGAAGAAGAATATGCCCCTGATTTCCATATGCTCTTAGTGAGAGGAAAAAAAAAAAATTACAACACTTCTATTAAAAATTAATACAGTGAAAAAAATATGCCCCAAATTTCCATATACTCTTAGTGCAAAAAAAAAAAATACAGCACTTCTATTAAAAATTAATACAGTGGAGAAAAGTATACCCCTAATTTCCATATACTCTTAGTGCAAAGAAAAAAAAAAAAAATACAACACTTCTATTAAAAATTAATGCAGTGAAGAAAAGTATGCCCCTAATTTCCATATACTCTTAATGCAAAAAAAAAAAAAAACCCAGAAAAGTTAAAAAGTTGCAACAACTCTTCTATTAAGAGTCAATACGTTAGTGAAGCGTATCTCTCTCATTTCCATGTACTCTTGGTGTGAAAAACCAGCAGAGAAAAAAAATAAGAAGCCAAAAAAAAAAAAAAATTTTTTTTTCTTCTTTTTCTTTTTAACACTTCAAAAACTCCTCTGTAAAGAACACACGGGAGGATCTAGACGGAGGGACCTATCCCTTTCATCCTCGGCCCCTCCCTCCCCGCTACCAACAGGATTGCATCCGTCCTTGTCTTTACTGACCTCCGGAATCCCCCAGAGGCCTGACCCCCCCTGGCCCCCAAGCTAATGCCACTAAAACTCTAATCCCTCCCCTCCCTCCTCCCCTCCATCTCTCGGGCTTGCGGTAGGTCTCTCAGCGGGTTCCCATTGTTTTTCCCCAACCAATTTGGGATCTCTATCGCTGGGACCCCTAGGAAATCAAAAAAAGCCGTCCTATCTTGAAAGTTGCGCAACGTGAAGAAACGGCCATCTCTATTAAATGTTGCTGTGAACGGGAAACCCCATCTGTAGGTGCATCCCTCTCGCTTAGCTAGTTCTAGAATGGGTTTCAGCATAGCTCTTCTTTTTAGAGTTCCTTTAGAGATATCTGAAAAAACCTGAATGGTCATTCCTTCCATTTTCCACTCTCTAGTGTTCCGCGCCAACCTCAATATCAGTTCTTTCTGGTCATAGTAATGTAATTTGCATATTACATCTCTTGATCTTTCCTGATCTCTCTTCAATGGGCTGGGAACCCTGTGAATTCTATCAAATTCAATTTTACCCGGATAACTTGCCCCCATGATATCCTTGCATAAGTTGTTAACTGAATCTTCCAACTGTATATCCTTTACTGACTCTGCCAGGCCTCTAATTCTTAAATTATTGCGACGGCTTCGGTTCTCCATATCTTCCATCTGAAGCTGTAGCCTAGCCACATTTTCCACCTGATGTTCTGCCTTCCTCTCCAATACTGCTAGCCGTTCTTTTATTGCAACAATTTCTGCATCTTCCTTTCTTTGGTTAGTGGACAATACTTGGAGCTCCTTTTTAATGAGCAGAATTTTCTTTTTATGGGTCTCCTCCACCCGATTCACTAGCTGTTCCATGTCCTTTTTGGTCGGGAGCGAACTAATCATGGCTCTAAATTCCGCCATCTGCGCCGCCCACTGAGCGTTCGGGTAAGGTAAGGATTTGGAGTCCGACCCCAGGTCCCTTTCCTCTAGGGGTGACGTAGCTCTAGAATCTATGATGTCACTAATTTCCCAATCTGTTTGTGTGTCCCCCATCTCCGCCATATTATTTGCTGTTGTAGTTTTTAGGCTGGTAGAGAGGAACTTCCTTATCTCTCCTTCTGGCTTCCCTTGGGTTTTCTCAGTGTTCTTTTTCACCTTGCGTTTTTTTGTAAGGGTCATGCTAACTCTTTGTCTTACGGGCAGTAGATCAGTAATGTAGCAATAAGGGGCAGTCTACCGTTTTCTGGGGTATTTTAACAAGCCGTATATGTTTCCACGCTTATATACCCCTCAACCCACATTCAAAATTTTACTGATTTCTCCTATTGTTCCAGTTCTATGTTAGCCTTTCCCCTTTACTCCCTGTCTGTCCACAGGTGATAGGAGGTAGTAGCTTTGTTTCTGATTTTACAATTCACAATACAGTTCACATCCTCTTCTACCCCCTTCCGGACTTGTCCCCCGCATAGACATATACCTATGATACACTACAGCAAACTCTGACAGTTTTAATTTAATCGTAGATTCTTAGTAGATATCAGGGGGTTTCACTCACAGTTTTAAGAAGGAAAAAGTCCTCTCTCCAGTCCTCTGTCTTCGGGGGGATCCTGTGTTTTCTGGGTCTATGTTCTTCTCCCGATTTGCCAGTATTAGACCAAACAGCCCAGTAGCCTGAGTGGAGGAGGTAGGATGATATCGTCGATTTTGTTTCTGGCTATTATAGGGATCTCTCCGGCCCCCCCTAGACAGTCAGCGGCACTGATATGCTGGGACTTTCAGACCCTCGGCTCTGGTACTCAGGGAATCGGGATCACGGGCTCTGCCACTCCACAAGGGCCAGCAGCGGCCGCTACCGCCGCTACGCTGGCCTCGAACCCGCTCTCTCCCCTCTCCTTACACCAGGCTCTAGGTGCGTGGTGACTAGCAGTGCTCGTCCTGCGTCCTGAGCTCTGGTTCCTCTGCTTGGCGGGCTGTTTGTTGTGGACAGTTGAGGTACAGTAGGCGTTAACAGTATACACAAGTAAGTGGCGGCCCTTTATAGGCTGCAAAAATTAGCTCACATGGGTTGAACTGACAGCAAAGAATGTAGTATATGATGGCTAGAGGTACAGTAGGCGTTCACAGTATACACAAGTAAGTGGCGACCTGTAAAGGCTCCAAAAATTAGCTCCCATGGGTTGAACTGACAGCAAAGAACTTTGTTTTGGTGGCTAGAGGTACAGTAGGCGTTCACAGTATACAGAAGTAAGTGGCGGCCTGTATAGGCTGCAAAAATTAGCTCACATGGGTTGAACTGACAGCAAAGAACTTTGTTTTTGATGGCTAGAGGTACAGTAGGCGTTCACAGTACAGAGAACAGTAAGTGTCGGCCTGTATATGCTGCAAAAATTAGCTCACATGGGTTGAACTGACAGCAAAGAACGTAGTATATGATGGCTAGAGGTACAGTAGGCATTCACAGTATACAGAAGTAAGTGTCGGCCCTTTATAGGCTGCAAAAATTAACTCACATTGGTTGAACTCACAGCAAAGAACTTCGTTTTTGATGACTAGAGGTACAGTAGGCATTCACAGTACAGAGAACGGTAAGCGTCGGCCTGTATAGGCTGCAAAAATTAGCTCACTTTGGTTGAACTGACAGCAAAGAACCTAGTATATGATGGCTAGAGGTACAGTAGGCGTTCACAGTATACACAAGTAAGTGGCGGCCCTTTATAGGCTGCAAAAATTAGCTCACATGGGTTGAACGGACAGCAAAAAACATAGTATATGATGGCTAGAGGTACAGTAGGCGTTCACAGTATACACAAGTAAGTGGCGGCCCTTTATAGGCTGCAAAAATTAGCTCACATAGGTTGAACTGACAGCAAAGAACTTCGTTTTTGAAGGCTAGAGGTACAGTAGGCATTCACAGTACAGAGAACGGTAAGAGTCGGCCTGTATAGGCTGCAAAAATTAGCTCACTTGTGTTGAACTGACAGCAAAGAACGTAGTATATGATGGCTAGAGGTACAGTAGGTGTTCACAGTATACACAAGTAAGTGGCGGCCCTTTATAGGCTGCAAAAATTAGCTCACATGGGTTGAACTGACAGCAAAGAACGTAGTATATGATGGCTAGAGGTACAGTAGGAGTTCACAGTATACACAAGTAAGTGGCGACCTGTATAGGTTCCAGAAATTAGCTCACATGGGTTGAACTGACAGCAAAGAACATAGTATATGATGGCTAGAGGTACAGTAGGCATTCACAGTATACACAATTAAGTGGCGACCTGTATAGGCTCCAAAAATTAGCTCACATGGGTTGAACTGACAGCAAAGAACTTTGTTTTTGATGGCTAGAGGTACAGTAGGTGTTCACAGTATACAGAAGTAAGTGGCGGCCTGTATAGGCTGCAAAAATTAGCTCACATGGGTTGAACTGACAGCAAAGAACTTTGTTTTTGATGGCTAAAGGTACAGTAGGCATTCACAGTACAGAGAACAGTAAGAGTCGGCCTGTATAGGCTGCAAAAATTAGCTCACTTGGGTTGAACTGACAGCAAAGAACGTAGTATATGATGGCTAGAGGTACAGTAGGCGTTCCCAGTATACACAAGTTTATTAGC
Organism: Pelophylax lessonae; assembly: GCF_965119305.1. Taxonomy (NCBI): domain Eukaryota; kingdom Metazoa; phylum Chordata; class Amphibia; order Anura; family Ranidae; genus Pelophylax; species Pelophylax lessonae. The sequence goes on from NC_138769.1 coordinate 107,687,408, forward strand.
CATTCAATGGACATGAAATGCCTTTTATGCCGCTGTATTTAGCAAAGACAAGGACCAGGAATTGTTGTGGGTTGATGGCGGTCTGGCAGATATTTGTGGCCTGTGATGAGGAATTGAATGAAACATGGTCTACTGGTGGTCACATGTGTTGAATTCCTCAGAGATCCATGCCTCATTCATTTTTATAAATGTGAGGTAGTCTACACTGTCATGAGCTAGGCGAGTGCGCTTATCGGTTACGATCCCCCCTGCTGTGCTGAATGTCCTTTCGGACAGGACACTGGACGGGAGGCAAGCCAACAGTTCCATTGCAAATTGTGCAAGCTCTGGCCAGAGGTCAAGCCTGCCCACCCAGTAGTCCAGGGGTTCATTACTCCTCAGAGCGTCCACATCGGCCGTTAACCCGATGTAGTCAGACACCTGTCGGACACCTTTTTATACGCTCCAACATTTGAGCCACAGAAGCCTGCCTTTTTCCAGAACGTGACGACGGCATCATGGAAGGTGGAGTGTTGGACAACTGTGAGGAGACAGGAGAAGGAGAAGGAGAAGAGGCTGGACGGTGAGAGCATGGAGTGTGGCTTTGTGGGTTCTGACGGTGTTGCTCCCACTGGGCTTGGTGATGGCGGATTTAAGGCGGATTTCAGGTGCCTTCTTAAGACGGTTGTCCCTAGGTGAGTGTTGGGCTTACCGCGACTTATGCGTTGACTGCAAAGGCTGCAGATGGCAACACTGGTGTCAGCAACGGACACATTAAAAAAAGCCCACACTGCGGAGCTATGTGCCGGCGTCCTGGGAGCGCCAGATGTGACTGTACATGGTTGATGGCTCACTCCTGATACATTTGCAGTCTGCTTTGTACCTCTTGTGCAATGCAAGTTCTGCCTGCCTCTCCTCCCTATCTGCCGGTCCGTCAGTCCGCCAGTTCTACAATTAATTGGCCAGTAACTGTTGTCACTGTGTGTAGCACAGTTAACACAGCAAAAGAGGCCAAATGTTTGCAGGACTAAAATACACTCTTAGAAAAGTATACTGTTAAATAACACCTCACTTCAATCTGTGGTATTGGGGGGGGGGGCACAGGTTTATCACACCAGTTCTACAAATAATTGCAATTGAACAGACAAGGACTCACTGCTCAAGGTGGTGTAATTGCCTGATGACTCACACAGGTGCATGCCCCAGCTCGCCTCAGTGAAAACTTGATAAAAAGAAAAGGAATTGGCAGCACTCCACGTTGAGTCAAAATCCAGATTTATTGACTGGACATCCAAATATGACAATCGTGACAAGGTAGACGTGTTTCACACACTGACTGTGTGCTTAATCATTACGGCACACAGTCAGTGTGTGAAACGCGTCTACCTTGTCACGATTGTCATATTTGGATGTCCAGTCAATAAATCTGGATTTTTACTCAACCTGGAGTGCTGCCAATTCCTTTTCTTTCTACAAATAATTGGCCAGTAACTGTTGTCACTGTGAGTAGCACTGTTTACACAGCAAGAGGCCAAATTTTTGCAGGACTAAAATACAATGTTAGAAAATTATACTGTTAAATAACACCTTACTTCAATCTGTGGTATTGGGGGGGGGGGGGCACAGATTTATCACACCAGTTCTACAAATAATTGGCCAGTAACTGTTGTCACTGTGTGTAGCACTGTTTACACAGCAAGAGGCCAAATTTTTGCAGGACTAAAATACACTCTTAGAAAAATATACTGTTAAATAACACCCCACTTCAATATGTGGTATTGGGGGGGGGGGGGCATTGGTGTATCACACCATCTCAAAAAATTGGCCAGTGAGTTTGGCGCTGTGTGTACCAGACTTCACTCAGCAAACGAGTCAATATTGTTGCATGACACAAATACACTTGTAAAACTTTACTCAGATAACACCCCACTTCAATATGTGGTATTGGGGGGCCATTGGTGTATCACACCAGTTCAAAAAATTGGCTAGTGAGTTTGGCGCTGTGTGTACCAGACTTCTCTCAGCAAATGAGGCAATATTGTTGCATGACACAAATACACTTGTAAAAGTTTACTCAGATAACACCCCACTTCAATATGTGGTACTGGGGGGCCATTGGTGTATCACACCAGTTCAAAAAATTGGCCAGTGAGTTTGGCGCTGTGTGTACCAGACTTCACTCAGCAAACGAGGCAATATTGTTGCATGACACAAATACACTTGTAAAACTTTATTCAGATAACACCCCACTTCAATATGTGGTATTGGGGGGGCCATTGGTGTATCACACCAGTTCAAAAAATTTGCCAGTGAGTTTGACGCTGTGTGTACCAGACTTCACTCAGCAAACGAGGCAAAATATTGTTGCATGACACAAATACACTTGTAAAAGTTTACTCAGATAACACCCCACTTCAATGTGTGGGTATTGGGGGGCCATTGGTGTATCACACCAGTTCAAAAAATTGGCCAGTGAGTTTAGCGCTGTGTGTACCAGACTTCACTCAGCAAACGAGGCAATATTGTTGCATGACACAAATACACTTGTAAAAGTTTACTCAGATAACACCCCACTTCAATATGTGGTATTGGGGGGCCATTGGTGTATCACACCAGTTAATAAAAATGGCCAGTGAGTTTGGCGCTGTGTGTACCAGACTTCACTCAGCAAACGAGGCAAAATATTGTTGCATGACACAAATACACTTGTAAAAGTTTACTCAGATAACACCCCACTTCAATGTGTGGTATTGGTGGGCCATTGGTGTATCACACCAGTTCAAAAAATTGGCCAGGGAGTTTAGAGCTGTGTGTACCAGACTTCACTCAGCAAACGAGGCAATATTGTTGCATGACACAAATACACTTGTAAAAGTTTACTCAGATAACACCCCACTTCAATATGTGGTATTGGGGGGGGCACAGGTTTATCACACCAGTTCTACAAATAATTGGCCAGTAACTGTTGTCACTGTGTGTAGCACTGTTTACACAGCAAGAGGCCAAATTTTTGCAGGACTAAAATACACTCTTAGAAAAATATACTGTTAAATAACACCCCACTTCAATATGTGGTATTGGGGGGGGGGGGCATTGGTGTATCACACCATCTCAAAAAATTGGCCAGTGAGTTTGGCGCTGTGTGTACCAGACTTCACTCAGCAAACGAGTCAATATTGTTGCATGACACAAATACACTTGTAAAACTTTACTCAGATAACACCCCACTTCAATATGTGGTATTGGGGGGCCATTGGTGTATCACACCAGTTCAAAAAATTGGCTAGTGAGTTTGGCGCTGTGTGTACCAGACTTCTCTCAGCAAATGAGGCAATATTGTTGCATGACACAAATACACTTGTAAAAGTTTACTCAGATAACACCCCACTTCAATATGTGGTACTGGGGGGCCATTGGTGTATCACACCAGTTCAAAAAATTGGCCAGTGAGTTTGGCGCTGTGTGTACCAGACTTCACTCAGCAAACGAGGCAATATTGTTGCATGACACAAATACACTTGTAAAACTTTATTCAGATAACACCCCACTTCAATATGTGGTATTGGGGGGCCATTGGTGTATCACACCAGTTCAAAAAATTGGCCAGTGAGTTTGACGCTGTGTGTACCAGACTTCACTCAGCAAACGAGGCAAAATATTGTTGCATGACACAAATACACTTGTAAAAGTTTACTCAGATAACACCCCACTTCAATGTGTGGGTATTGGGGGGCCATTGGTGTATCACACCAGTTCAAAAAATTGGCCAGTGAGTTTAGCGCTGTGTGTACCAGACTTCACTCAGCAAACGAGGCAATATTGTTGCATGACACAAATACACTTGTAAAAGTTTACTCAGATAACACCCCACTTCAATATGTGGTATTGGGGGGCCATTGGTGTATCACACCAGTTAATAAAAATGGCCAGTGAGTTTGGCGCTGTGTGTACCAGACTTCACTCAGCAAACGAGGCAAAATATTGTTGCATGACACAAATACACTTGTAAAAGTTTACTCAGATAACACCCCACTTCAATGTGTGGTATTGGTGGGCCATTGGTGTATCACACCAGTTCAAAAAATTGGCCAGGGAGTTTAGAGCTGTGTGTACCAGACTTCACTCAGCAAACGAGGCAATATTGTTGCATGACACAAATACACTTGTAAAAGTTTACTCAGATAACACCCCACTTCAATATGTGGTATTGGGGGGGGGGCACAGGTTTATTACACCAGTTCTACAAATAATTGGCCAGTAACTGTTGTCACTGTGTGTAGCACTGTTTACACGGCAAGAGGCCAAATTTTTTCAGGACTAAAATACACTCTTAGAAAAATATACTGTTAAATAACACCCCACTTCAATATGTGGTATTGGGGGGCCACAGGTTTATCACACCAGTTCTACAAATAATTGGCCAGTAACTGTTGTCACTGTGTGTAGCACTGTTTACACAGCAAGAGGCCAAATTTTTGCAGGACTAAAATACAATCTTAGAAAATTATACTGTTAAATAACACCCCACTTCAATATGTGGTATTGGGGGGCCATTGGTGTATCACACCAGTTAAAAAAATTGGCCAGTGAGTTTGGCGCTGTGTGTACCAGACTTCACTCAGCAAATGAGGCAATATTGTTGCATAACACAAATAAACATGTAAAAGTATACTCAGATAACACCAAACTTCAATATGTGGTATTGGGAAGGCAATTGGTCTATCACACCAGTTATAATACATTATAAGTGCTTTTGTCACTGTGTGTAGTGTTGCTGCAGAAACGCTCAGTCTCACCACCACACCTGTCACAATGCTGCACAGTGCACAATACTACTAATCAACTCCCCCACCACCACCACCCCCCCCCCCCTCCTTTTAGTGCACTGCACAGCAATACCAAAACATTTGCAGCCCTTTAAATTACTTTTGTGGACATTGACAGAGCTATTTGTGTGTGACTGCAGCCAATCTCTAACTGCCCCTAAAGCAACCACTGGATACCTCTCCCTATAGTAAAGAGACTGTAATAGACCTCGACGGCTTTCGAGCAATACAAGGAGGCAAATAAGAAAACTAAACACGAAATCAAGATGGCTAAAATCAACTTTGAGAGACAAATAGCGGAGGATAGTAAAAAAAAACCAAAGAAATTCTTTAAATATATCAACAGCAAAAAAACTAAGGCAGAGCATATTGCACACATAATTAACGTTGATGGGAGGATGGTTACAGAGGACACTAAAAAAGCAACCGTGCTGAATGCTTTTTTCTCGTCAGTCTTTACTCAGGAAAAGGAGGGGTACACTGACCATGACTGTATGGTTAGTAGTAATACACAGGACTTGCCACTATGGCTAACAGAGGGGGAAATCAGGGAAAGGCTGGATAAACTTAACACAAACAAATCACCAGGCCCGGATGGCGTACATCCGAGAGTACTCAAGGAACTCAGTAAAGTTATATCTAGACCACTGTTCCTGATCTTTGCTGACAGTATTAGGACAGGAGATGTACCAGGGGATTGGAAGAAAGCTAACATGATTCCGATTTTCAAAAAGGGCCAGAGGCATATCCCGGGAAATTATAGGCCTGTCAGTTTGACATCAGTAGTATGTAAACTACTGGAGGGGATGATAAGGGACTATATCGTAGAGTTTGCTAATGACAACAACATCATCAGCGGTAATCAGCACGGGTTTACAAATGGGCGTCCTTGTCAAACCAATCTCTTAGCATTCTACGAGTAGGTGAGCTAGATAGGGGCAGACCAGTGGATGTGGTGTACTTGGATTTCGCTAAGGCGTTTGATACAGTTCCCCACAAGAGCTTAATTTATAAAATAAGGTCTGCAGGTATCGACAGCAGGGTTTGCTCTTGGATACGGAACTGGCTAAAAGGCCATGTCCAAAGGGTGGTAATAAACAGCGCATACTCAGACTGGTCTGAGGTAGTAAGCGGGCTGCCCCAGGGCTCAGTCCTGGGACCAACCTTGTTCCATTTATTCATAAACAGCATTGAGGACGGGATCAGTAGTTCGTTATCAGTTTTTGCAGATGACACAAAATTGGCCAGGGCAATAACTGCACAGCATGAAGCAGATATCCTACAGAATGACCTGGACAAAATAACGGAGTGGGCAACGACATGGCAAATGAGGTTTAACGTGGAGAAGTGTAAGGTTTTGCACTTGGGGACTAAAAACATAAAAACACAATACACGTTAGGAGAGGAACCCTTGGGGGAATCAAAAATGGAGAAGGATCTGGGAGTCTTGGTTGATAATAGATTAGGCAACAGCATGCAATGTCAAGCGGCAGCTGCCAAAGCCAGCAGATTATTAGCATGCATAAAGAAAGGGATGTATTCCAGAGATAAGACTATAATCCTTCCACTTTATAAAACTCTGGTCCGACCGCATCTGGAGTATTCTGTCCAGTTCTGGTCGCCAGTCCTCAGGAGGGATGTGTTGGAGCTGGAGAGAGTCCAGAGAAGGGCAACTAAACTGATTAGGGGATTGGAGGACCTTAACTATGAAGAGCGTCTGCAATCGTTCGATTTATTCTCCCTGGAGAAGAGACGTCTGAGGGGGGACATGATAGCAATTTATAAATATCTTAATGGGGATCCCAGCTTAGAAAAAAAGCTGTTCATTCGAAGGGATTGCATGAGGACTCGAGGACATACAATGCGATTAGAGGAGAAGCGTTTTAACCTCAGGCAACGAGGGGGGTTCTTTACTGTTAGGGCTACAAGATTGTGGAATTCTCTACCACAAGAGGTGGTTTCTGCGGGTAGTATGGTGGCTTTCAAAAGACTCTTAGACTTACATCTCAAGGATCAGAACATTAAGGGCTATGTGAGATGATTACAGCCACACACACCTACACAGGTTGAACTGGAATGACTATTGTCTTTATTCAACCTCACCTACTATGTAACTATGTAACTATAACGACATTGGAGCACTTTAAATTACTTTTGTGGACATTAACAGAGCAATTTGGCGGGTAGCGAACAAGCAAAATTTGCTGCGAACCGCAAGGCCATCCCTACTAAACAGTAAAGTTAGCCCATTTTTTTGTATATTGTGAAAGATGATGTCACGCCGAGTAAATGGATACCCAACATGTTACGGTTTAAAACTGCACACACCCGTGGAATGGCGATAAACTACGGGCAATAAAAATATGCATAGGCGACGCTTTAAAAAATGTTAACGGTTACTACTTTAGAGTTAGAGTGTAGCTCTTTTTTTTTTTAACTATTGCTCATGCTCTGGCGAATTCAGCGATACCTCACATGTGTGGTTTGAACAGTGATTTCATTCATGGCGCGACTTCCATATACGTTTTCTTTCGTGCGCGAGCTTACGGCGATGGGGGCAGCTAAAATATTTTTTTTTTCCTATTTATTTTATTTTTTTTTTACATTTTATCACAGGTTTTTAGAAAAAAAAATCTGATCACTTTTATTGCTGTCACAAGCAATGTAAACATCCCTTGTGACAGCAATATGCAGTGACAACCAGGTACTCTTTATGGAGGAATCAAGGGTCTAAAAGACCCTAGACCCCTCTCCACTACACGTCTATGTATTCAAAACGCTGAAAACAGGATTTTTGAATACATTCACTTTTTGAAACTGCCGCCTTTAGCAGCCGAGTAACCCGGATGTGACGTCATGGACGCCGCCTCCGGGTTTACGTCATCAGAGACCCGATGGAAGCCGCATCTGACTTAGATTGGCACTCTATCCAGCCGGCGGACGCGCCGGCTGGTTGCTCGGGTCTCCCGGTGGGACGGGAGACCCGAGCAGAGCCGCGGAGGGCGGTTGGGAGGGGGAGGACGTCCCCTCCAGCTCGCTGGGGTAACGATGGATCGTCTCCCGATATATATTAAACAAAGGAAAAATAAGGAAGTTACAGGAATTGAAACACCTAGGGGATTTGAAGATAGTAATAAATAAAGGTACTTCCAGTTGAAACATATCGTATCTACACTACCACAGCCGATTGGATCGGAGGAGAATTTTAAATCCAATAGAATGATTATGTAACGCACAAACATGGTGTATCTCAGATTTACATAATACCCACGGAGATTCATTGGAAAATGGGAAGAAGAGTTGGGAACACGATTGGAAGAAGAACAAGTGGGAATAGTGTTGAGAGCTGTACATAGTTATGCGACTGACACAAATACAATAGAAATTAATTAACAATACCTAGCAAGATAGTACATAACACCTGTGAAGGCTCAAAAGTTCCAACAGAGTAAATCCCCTTTGTGTTGAAGAGGTTGTAATCAGAAGGGCACTTTGGCCCATATTTGGTAGGATTGCCCAAAAATAAAAGTTTTGAAAGGATATACAGTGTATATAAAAGGAAATTACAGGAGAAGATACCAAAAGACCCATGGGTATGCTTATTTCACAATACAAATAGCACCAAAAAACAATATAAGAGAACTATAGTGTCATATTTGATCAATGCAGCAAAGGGAACAATACCCAAAAAATAGTTAGATCAGGAAAAAACTACAATAAAATAATGGTTCAAAAGAATAGAATATATAAATAAAATGAAATGCCTTAGTATAGAAGAAGGCCAGGTGAAAGGATGTACCAATATATGGAAAAAATTGACTGATTTCAACAAAACTTGGGGAGGGGGGGGGGTAGGAAGAATGGAGAGGAAGGGAATTATGGGGGGCTTTCTACGAGTTAGGTATTGAGTTTTATTTTTGTTGTATTTGGTAATGTCAGTTGGTATATGATGATAAAAATCAAAATAGTCAAAATTGCAGTATATAAAAGTCAAAATAGACATACAAAAAAACACAATGGGTTCCTCGGTCACTACACCTCTACTAGGTCACTGCTACCCTGAAGATACCTCCAGGAAAGTTTTTATTTATTTTTTTTTTATTTTCCCTTTCAATGGTTGAACTAGATGGACTTGTCGTGGTGTGTTTTTTTTTTTTCAACTTCATTATGAAGTTCACACTGGTGTGACTTGTCAGTTTTAAAGTATAGGAATGGGGGGGGGGTACAAAACATACATATTTGCCTAGATGTATGCAGCATCAGTCTCCCACTGCCTCTAAGATAGAGAACTGACCAATCGCTCAGTTCTTGATCTTCAGTGAGCAGAGAGCCGGTGACAGTCACCTGACTCTCTGTTCTGCCCCTCCAGTGCTCACTGGAGCGTCTAGCTGTGCAGATGGTGAAAGCAACTGAAAGTCTTTGCGAATTGGATGCCAGTTTCCCCACATCCAATTTGCATGATAGGAGAGTGTGACTGGCTCTCAATGGAGCCGGTTCACACAGCTCTGGGGAGGCCACGGTCTGCACTGGAAAATGGTCCTGTGCGTCTTTGGTTTTGTTTCAGGCCTGAATTTGGGCAACAATTTTGACCTGGTTCACAAATGAAATGGAGAACAGGGATGCACAGGACCCCCTTGCTGCGAGCTGCGGCCACAGTTAGTGTGAAGCCAGCTGCTGGTCAGGCATCTGGGAGGATCCTGACATTAAAGTTGGGATCTTTCCACAGCCTGGACCGGCTGAGCGACGTCAGCTGACAGCAGACTTTAGCCCGCTGTCGGCTGAAAACAGGTCTCAGGAGAGGTAGGGCCAAAAGAGCTTACTGGTCCCTAGAGTATTATATGGGTGAAAATATATGGAGTTAGTCCTACAAACCCCTCCATATTAATGTTCCATTCTAAATTTTGTTCAGGCCTAATTGGACCAAATTGTGACCACTGTTTATCAATCCCCAATAATAAGAGTTGTTTGTGGTGGTACCTATAGAACACCGGGATACATGCACTAAGCAAGCTGCTTGCTTTGATAATGAAGAAAAAACTATCCCATGCTATTATGGAATAAAAGGTAACCTGATCTATTTGTGCTAGGAATATGCACACTATGAATATGTATACTAGGGTGGGGGTGTGGCTTAGACATGGCGGAGTAGAGCCGCACGCTTGCTGAGCTCCCGGGAACCCCTCCGCTTCGCCGATATACACGGAGCTAATAAGTGCTACTAAGCGGGAGATGACCTTAACAAAGAAAAGGAGAACCAGAGGATCGATAAAAAAAACTAATTTACTTAAACCTGAAGGCGAGATCCTGCAGTTCTTCCCAGTGACAACCCCTCTAGGATCCAAGATGGCCGCGCCTCGTGGACGGCAGGCTACCGCAGCAGATGCAGCCAGCGGGAGCATGCTGAGAGGGGAGAGTACGGGCCCGATCCACCCCACCTTACTGGGAGCATCAGGAGTGAACGCTGACATCCCGGATGGAGCTGGTAGGGAGGAGGGTGCGTTGTCCCTGCGGATGGATGCGGAGCTAAGAGCGCTGCTGCAGGCATTGCCTACCAAGGCGGACATCGCTGATATGATTGCCCGGTTGGAGGAAAAACAGCAGGCAGTCGTAAAGGAGGTGAGAGGAGAGATTCAAGAGGTGGCGCAGAGAGTGACGGTAAACGAGAGTACCCTCTCTACCCTGGAAGGTCGGGTAAGATCTCTGGAGACCCATAATAAATTACATATAGAAGCAGAAATATCTCTACAACTTCGTATGGAGGAATTAGAGGACAGAAGCCGACGAAATAATCTAAGATTAAGAGGTATACCAGAGGCCACAGATACAGAGAACTTAGAAGCGATTGTAAAAAATATTTTTCAAAAGACTCTTGGAGATCTGTACCCTACTAGACTACAACTGGATAGAGTCCACCGTGCCCTGGGCCCCCGAGCTATCGATCCCGATAGACCCAGAGATGTTGTCTGTAGGATTCATCACTACGTGGACAAAGAATTAATAGTCCGGTCGGCTTGGGAAAAAGGCACAGTGGACTTAGAGGGGGTACACATTAAAATGCTCCCAGACTTGTCCAGGGCTACATTGCAAAGACGAGCGATCCTCAGACCTTTATTGGACAAAGCTAGGCAACTGGGTCTGAAATATAGATGGGGTTTCCCATTGTCCGTTACGTTTCGTAATGCCCAAAGCTCCTTTACCCTATGAACATTAAGCGATCTCCCAAACCTATATATATATTTATGGGAACAGATCCTATTCAAGTACTGAATTGGTTAACTTTTTTCCCAGTGTAAGAAGGAACAGAGAAGTAGCACTCCCAGGGAAGAAGTAATAGAAATATTGATAGTTGTTAGAGATGCTTATGGAATGGGGGAAGTAGACTAATCTTTCAAAGAGAAGATAAAGAAAGAAGAGAACTGAAAGTCCTCCCCCCCACCTTTTTTTTTTTTTTTTCTCAGGGGGTCCCTAATGTTAAGGGAGAGATAACTTTATGAAGTAAAACTTTCCTTTTTTTTTTTTTTTTTGTATATAATCTTTTTTTTTTTTTGTTAAAATTTTATTGATTGGAGAAACGGTGGGTGATTTGATGCCAGGCCTTCGGCCCCTTCCTCCCCCCTTTTCTCTTTTGATACATGTTGCATTACTTATCTGAGGTGGAGGGACAGTGGTTAGGAGGGGGGGGGGTGGAGGGGGTGAAGGCATGAGGGATTGCAAACAGAGGGAATAATAATATAGGAGGAGGTATGGATCTGTAAGGCCCGCCCATCGTAATAATAAAGGGGTTCTTCCCCTCTTTTTTTTTTTCTTTTTTCACAGAAGTAGCCCTCTTTTTCTTTTGAGCTTTAAGATAGCTCTTGTAACCACGAGAATGAGGGAGGAGTTGACCTCCCTCCTTATATAATGTTTTGAATTTTTTATTCTTTCCAAAAGGTGTTTCACTTGGGTTTCAGACACGGAAATAGGGGACTTACTTTTTTTTTTTGCACGTTTTGGGGTTCTTTTTTTTTTTTTTTTTGCCTTAGTTATACACTTAACGATGGGCGCGCGTGCAGAGATATACCTAGACACAGTGAGAGGTATGCATTCCCTGAATAGTATATTATAGTATA